>NC_070596.1:25963573-25978573 GCF_027409825.1 Scomber japonicus
GAAGGAAGGTAGGAGGGAGGGGAGGAAAAAGAGAGGAGGAAGGGTGGAAGGGTGGAAGGAAGGAAGGAAGGAAGGAAGGAAGGGATAGAAAAAAGGAGGGAAGGAGGAAGGAAGGAAGAAAGGGGGATGGAGGAAGGTAAGAAGGAAGGGAGGAAAGGAGGAAAGAGAGAGGGAAGGGAGGAAAGAGAGAAGGAGAGAGGGAGGAAGGAAGGAAGGGAGGAAGGGAGAAAGGAGGAAGGAAGGTAGGAGGGAGAAAGGAGAAGAGGAATGGAGGAAGAAGGAAGGAACATTTTTGGCATAATCCTCTAATATATTCTGTCTAAATGGATTAAAAACAGAAATTTGATGCTGAGTCCACAAATAAAAGGATGTGTGGAAGTTATTCATACGTTTATTTTCACATTTTAACCCTTTAAATATAAACTAAACCACATGGACACTATTAAAGGGCCTACATATTGACCCTCATATAAACTAACCACCACTAACCTGTGTGACATACTGAGCTGGAACCACGGCGTAGCCAACGTTCCCTCCTCCGGGAGCCGGAGCCAGGACGGTTCCTGGAGGCAGGTTGGTGAAGTTGGGCTGGATCTGCGGTAGCGGCGTGGCGGGCATGATGAGGCGCTGCTGGGTCTGATTGGTGGTGACGACTTGTGTTGCTGATGTTAAAGGTTTAGGAACCACCTGGAGGAGATAAAAGTCCATTAATAAATGTTTATCAGGATTGTGTACAGCGGTGCAGAGGTGTCAAAGGAAAGGAAGGAAGGACGGAGGAAAGAAGGAAGGAAGGTAGGGGGGAGGAAAGAAAGAGAGAAGGAGGGAGGGAGGAAGGGAAGAAAGAAGGAAGGAAGGAAGAAGAAAGGGGCATGGAGAAAGAAAAGAAGGAAGGGAGGAGAGAAGGAGGGAGGGAGGAAGACCAGATGGAAGGAAGGAAAGGAAGGAAAGGAAGGAAGGAAGGAAGGACGGAGGAAGGAAAGAAGGAAGGGAAGAGAGAAGGAAATAAGAAGGGAAGGGAGGAAAGACAGGCAAAAGGCAGGAGGGAAGAAAGGTAGGAAGGACAGATGGAAGGAAGGGAGGAAGGAAAGAAGGAAGGAAAGAAGGAAGGAAGGAAGGACAGAAGGAAGAAAGTTTTAGTTTTAAAGCAAATCTATTTTATGCTGCACTCTCATATTTTATGCTCTTTTTTTAAAGTCTAGCTTTTTCTTTTTCTTTCTGTACTTTGTTTACTTTTTTATTATAATTGGGGTTTCTTTCCTTTATTCTTTTTAATTGTATGTTTTAATGTTTCCAATTCTTACTGTTTAATCATCCTCTGATATTTTTGGTTTTTATATAAAGCACATTGAGTTGCCAACTGTGTATGGAATGGAAAAAAAGGGACTTAAAACATTTCTTTTAATTGTTTTTTTACATTTTGTTTGTCTTGTGTGCTTCCTAAACTAATGTATTATTATTATTGTTATTATATAAATAAAAGTTACCTGTTTAATGGTCTGTGCCGGGACGATTGGGACAGACATCCTCACTGCTCCGGTACTCACCACCATCGGTTTAGCTGGAAGATTAAAAACATCGTAAGTATTCAGACCGTTCACACGTATCCCTGAATAATTAGTCTCTTAAATACAGGGTTCCCACACATTTTCAAAACTTTTCCATGATAACTATTTAATAATATTTTACCCTATTTCCATGACTTCATTAAAAGTAGTTTAACAAAGGTAGGCCCACTTATAACAGGTTTTGCAATTACATCCCAAATTAGAAGATATTAAAAAGCTTAATATAGGCAAAAGTGGGAGGGAGGGTCTAAATTCATGCAGCTTATAGTCTTATATCCGTTATCTTTGATCAGATCGGGTCATCCCTAATTCACCTAACTCCAAACCATTTCAAGGCCGAGAAAACAGTTTTTCTTTATTTAGTATTTGAGGTACTATAGTAATGGAAAAGGTCGTCGAGCCGAGTAGTGCTAGAACTGTATAGTGGAAAAGCTCCTGTGGCAGCCGTTAAATGTAAATGTCGTTTTCTCTTGGATGTAGTGCTAATTAAGGAAGCAATTTGGAACAAGTTTGAGTCATAAAATAAAAGTTATAATTTCTTAAAGTGTGGAAGCGAAATTTTGTAAGACGTGCGTAAAACACACCACCACCTGAACACCACGGCTTTTAACAAGAAAAGCCGACACAGCTCCATTAGTAGTTTTTGTTTATTCTGGGTCACATTAGGAGAAGTCATCAAAAGTCAGGCTGAAAATTAAAAGTATTTAAGGTGTTTTTACAGCTCTGAAATATAAAAATGGGTCTAATCTGACCCTGAACAGTATGTAAGGGTGAAGCACAGCAGTAAGAAGGTTTGTTACTCTGTGAATGACTGAGGTCACCTGTCTGTAAGGAGCTGGTGCTGGGGCCGCTGGGTTGTCCCGTGCTGCTGGCCGTGGTCGCTGTGACCAGGCGGACGTAGTGGAAGCGGCTTCCTGGGACCTGAATCTGCTGCACGTTAGGCTGCGTGGCCAGAGGGATGATGGTCTTAAACTGGGAGCCGCCCACTCCTCCCACAGCTACAGACTGCACCGGTTTGATACCCTGAAGAGAGAGAGAGAGAGAGAGAGAGAGAGAGAGAGAGAGAGAGAGAGAGAGAGAGAGAGAGAGAGAGAGAGAGAGAGAGAGAGAGAGAGAGAGAGAGAGAGAGAGAGAGAGAGAGAGGAGAGAGAGAGAGAGAGACAGAGAGACAGAGAGAGAGAGAGAGAGAGAGAGAGAGAGAGCTTTAATTAGGGAAATATCTGATCTTAATAATTACAGTTATAATGGAAAGTAAAAGTTAGCTTAGTTAGTTAGTTGCTCCTCCTCTGTGCTTCGATCGTACCTGTCCGGCGCTCTGGCTCGTTGCCACTTTGACCGGAGATCCAGATGTGGACTGCTGGACTGTGAGGATCTGCTGGCCGAGTGCTACGTTAACGGGCAACGCTACGGACTTCTGAGGAGCGTTGGAGGTCGGAGACGCCACGGAAACAACGGTAACCTGGAGGAGACGAGGAGGAGAGAGAGAGAGAGAGGGACGATCAGTGTGATGAAGAGATCAGTACATAGTCAGTCAAGGAAGGACAGGAGGAAGGAAGGGAGGAAAGAAAGAAGGACGGAATGAGGAAGGAAAGGAGTAAGGAGGGAGGGAGGAAAAGAGGAAGGACGTAAGGAAGGAAGGAAGGGAGGAAAGAAGGAAGGAAGGAATGAGGAAGGAAAGGAGTAAGGAGGGAGGGAGGAAATGAGGAAGGACGTAAGGAAGGAAGGAAGGAAGGAAAGGAGGAAGGAAAGAAGGTAGAAAGGAAGGAAGGAAGGAAGGAAGGAAGGTAGGAAGAAAGAAGGAAGTGAGGAAAGAAGGAAGGGAGGAAGGAAAGGTGGAAGGAATGAGGAAGGGAAGGAAGTAAGGAGAGATGGACGGAAAGAAAAGAGGAAGGAAGGAAGGAAGGAAGGAAGGAAAGAAGGAAGGAACAGTCAAAAGAGATGGGGTCCATTTGACCCGGGAGGACGACAGGAGGGTTAAAAAGAACATTTAACTTCTGTTATGTAACTGCTTTTTATGTCAGAAGAGCCTAAAGATAGTTTTAATAGTTTAGATTTAAGTACGAGACATCGCTCATGATGGACATTTTAACTTCTGAATTACAAATATAACTCATTACATCACTGCAGAGTTGGTTTGTCAGCTTACATGTAATATTTTTTAAGTTTATTAGTAACACCTGCTGCTTTTCCTGCTATTAAAAGTCCAAATAGATACATTTCTCCCTTGCATAGGTCACTTTCCAAATAAGATTTAATAGTAGTGTGTTTTTATCCATCTATCTTTGTTTTATCCGTTTCATTTATAATATCCCCCTCAGAACAAACATTTTTCAGTTTTTATTGATTATATATTATATTATATCATATCATATTATATTGTTACTATTAGTTTGCTATCACAGTCATTATATTTTCTTTAACAGCGTGAAAGTTTAACATTTTTTAGGTGGGTTTCTGCCTCTTCTTGCACTCTATATTATTTATTCTTTGTCATTTTTTTGCATATTTTTATTTAAATTGTGCAAAAAAAAAAAAAAGCTAAAACTCACCAAAAGGAGAAATTTGTTTTCAATCAAAGCATGAAAATAAAGCTCAGTAATGTTAAAGCTGGAGTGCAGGATATTTGTCTCCCCCTTGTGGAAGTGTGAGGAATTACAAAAACACTACAGGTTAACTTAATCCCCCCCAATCTCCCACCTCCTCCGCCCCCAAGAGGCAGAGGGGTAAAAAAAAAAAAGAAAAGAAAAAAAAAGATGATGTAATTCTCTATTTCTAAGCTATTTTCTGCTTTAGAAATATTTGTACTTGCAGCACTTCCTGTCCACCAGCACACCAACGTCACCGCCGACATCAGATGTAAAAACTCAGCGGAGCGTTAAAAACACAAAGACGCTGCTTATCTGGCTGTAACAGTAACTTAGTCAGCATTGTTTGAACTCGTTTGGTGAGCTCTTAAATATCACAGACGTTCATTTATATGTTTAAAAGTTCAGCACTGCAGCTTATTGCTTGTGTATTGTATTTATTATTTATTGTTCTTTATTCCTCTTATCAGGTAGAGTAACTAGCTTCAGCTTGAGGGGAAATTCAAAACTGGCACAATAGTGATAAATTAAGTAATATACAATAAAGCAATAAATACACAATAAATTAGTGGGAGTGGGAGGTTACTGGGAGCTTTGGGGTTGAATAGTCTGATGGTTGATGGTATGAAAAAGGCCCCCAAGCACTTTGAGGCATGTGCTCTTTCTATTTTTACTATCAACTTTGCTTCTGCAAAACTGTAAAATCCCCCACTGTGGGACTAATAAAGGAATAAACTATCTTAATGTTACATATAAGTAGACATAATATGTTATATAATAAATACGCTAATATTGGTTTAAAGACTGTGTAAAGTGAATTCATTTTCTTCTAAACACATTAAATAGGTCATAAATGTATTTTTAAAAAAGGTGTAAAAAGCATTTCAACCATTTAGATTTGAATTGTGGAGCTAGGCTTCACAAACTGTGTTTCAAGATTTCTGTGTTCAGGATTTAGTGATTAGCATAAACCCGGCCCTGCTGCTGTAGAGGTATAAATACATTCAGCTACTACTACTACTACAGTCTACAGTTAGCCAGTTAGCTGAATTAGCCGCCGAGCTAGCAGCCGAGTTAGCCGCCGAGCTAGCAGCCAAGTTAGCCGCCGAGCTAGCAGCCAAGTTAGCCGCCGAGCTAGCCGCCAAGCTCGCAGCCGAGCTAGCAGCAAAAAGCTCTCAGACGTAGCGACCATGTTTCTGGTAGAGGTGGTGACTTTGATTGACAGGTGACACTTGGTAGGGGGCGGGGTTTCAGCTGACTCAGTGGCCACGCCCACAACATTTGGGAGCAGAGAAAGAGGCTGATTTTTACACAACTTTGAAGCCTAATTTCATATATTTGGCGATTTTTTTAATCATTAAAATTTGGCAGGGTGGTCAACAACACACTTTTCTGTGGTATGTCAAACTCAGAACACATATTTATTCTTACTTTACACAGACTTTAAACTTGTCAGAATTGAAGTTCAACTAACTAATAGAAAAGTATTGGAGTAATAATGAGTCTATTTTACCTTGCTGGGGGTCTTCAGGGGCGAGATGGCGATCTTTTTCCCGGGCAGACTCTGTATCGTAGTGTTATGAGGCTCTGAGAGTGTGATGGTCCTCGGAGGAATCACCGGAGAGTTCTGGGTCAGGACTCGACCTGCGAAGAGACGACACAGGATTTAAGAAAATGTAGTTTAATTAATTACAGTAATAAAAACAGCTGTGGGATAATTGAACGTACCTGCTATGACGGGACTCACGGACGTCTGAGGACTCAAACCTTTACTGTTAACCGTTTTGGTGATGATGAATTTGATCGGAGCAGCGGAGGATGTCGGCGTCTTCTTTGCGATCTGTGGAGACGTTCAGTTATTCGTTAATGTTTTAATTTTATTCACACATTTCTCCCTTCCTTCTTTCCTTTCCTCCATCAATTCCTTCCTTCCCTCCTTCCTCCCTCCCTTCCTTCTTTCCTCTCTCCCTCCCTACTACCTTCCTTCCTTCCTTCCTTCTTTCCTTTCCTCCCTCATTTCCTTCCTTCCCTCATTCCTTCCTTCCTTCCTTCCTTCCCTCCTTCCTCCTTTCCTCTCTCTTTCTCCCTCCCTCCTACCTTCCCTCCTTCCTTCTTCCCTCCTACCTTCCTTCTTTCCTTTCCTCCCTTCCTTCCTCCCTCCCTCCCTCCCATGTTCTTCCCTTGACTCGAGGACAACAGGAGGGTTAACTTGGTTTTAGTCCAACTTTTGATAAACTTTATCTCTTGTCTCATTTATTTTTCTTATTCATTTTACTTTAATTGTATTTAATCATTTTCTCTTGTGTCTTAGTCTCAATCTCATTTCTTCTTAGTCTCTGTTCTCGTCTCATTATCAGCTCGTCAATCAGCTGTGAAGCACTTTGAACGTCATTAATCTGAATGAAAGCTGCTACGTAGATAAAGTTTAATTGATTGATTGATTTATACGGTTTATCACTGAACTGTCCAGTATTTCCTGCATCATGAGATAGTAGAGGCAGATCTCTGTGCATCATAGTAAAATGTGAGAGAGGTCAAAGGTCAATAGTTGTACCAGTTTAGGGATGTCGCAACAAGCCTTTTAAGGAGTTGTTTTTACCATATTGATATCCTCAAAGGAGATCAGGAAGCCAACACTTAGGAGAAAGTTGTTAACAAATGACGCCAACAGTAGTATAAAGAGTCTGAAGGGTCGGGGGTCAGGGGTCGGGGCTGTTTTGCTGTTTGGTTGCCATCGTTTCGTTGGTGTGTTTTGCTGCGTCATCAATAAAAGATCCCAGTTGGCTGTTCGACGACTTCTGTTCTCAGTCTCTTACTTTAAAGATTACTGAAGTTAAGTAATCCAGTAGTTCTCTTAGTGCTGGGCGGTATGACCAAAAATGTATATCACAGTATTTTTCAAAATAAAAGCGGTTTCACGGTGTATGACGGTATTTTTTTCTCCATGCATAATCAGCTGTTCACAACATCTTCTACTGGTTGAGATTTTTTCCATAATCGAGCAGCTCTAGACTGTATGGTAAATAAATAAATAAATAAATAAATAAGGAGTGATTTCAGACACAGCCCATGTGTGAAAGCATTTTTAAAAGA
Source organism: Scomber japonicus (assembly GCF_027409825.1). Taxonomy (NCBI): domain Eukaryota; kingdom Metazoa; phylum Chordata; class Actinopteri; order Scombriformes; family Scombridae; genus Scomber; species Scomber japonicus. The sequence continues at coordinate 25,970,817 of NC_070596.1, forward strand.
ACAAACACAGTGTTGGTGTAAACTAACAGTTGTTTCTTCGGACTCAGCAGGGAAGCAAACTCAGCAGATTAACATGTCTGTGCTGCTGAATCATGTGTTTACAACCATCAGCTGTTCTCTAATGTTCCTCCTTAAAGTCAGCTTAGAACATCAAAGCATCACTTTAATCTTTAGTGTTTCGATGTTTAACAGTTATATATTTATTGTTGCAAATAGTTAAAAGTTAATAAACTGATTGTAAACAACACGTGCGATCTATTGGTTTAAATTTGTAGTGGTAATAAATGATTAATTCGACACCTTCAATAATAAATGCCCCCCCCCCCTCTTTGCTGATAAGTGAAGTTTTACTGTTTCTGTGCTCTGGTGTCATTTTATACTATTAAGTTTATTATCAAACTGTGAAATATCATGACCACCATTATAAAGCTGTATCTAAGTGTTTGATAATTACATTTAAAGGATCGTCAATATTCATTACATATAAAACTATCGGCTGATGGATCAATATCAGAATTTTTCCTACTCTTTAACCTTCCAGTCGTCCTCTCGGGTCAAATTGACCCCGTCTGTCTTGACTGTTCCTTCTTTCCTTCTGTCCTTCCTCCTTCTCTCTTTCTTTCCTTCCTTCCTTCCTTCTTTCTTTCCTTCCTTCCTTCCTTCCTCCATCCTTCTTTGCTTCCTTCCTCCCCTCCTTCCTTCCTTCCTTCCTCCTTGCCCTCCTTCCTTCCTTCTTTCCTTCCTTCCTCCCTCCATCCTTCTTTGCTTCCTTCCTCCCCTCCTTCCTTGCTTCCTTCCTTCCTCCATGCCCTCCTTCCTTCCTCCCTCCCTCCTTCCTTCCTCCCTCCCTCCTTTCCTTCCCTCAGTCCTTTCTTCTTCCCTCCTTTCCTTCTTTCCCCCCTCCCTCCCTTCCTTCCTCCTCCCTTCCAGCCTTACTTCCTTCCTCCCTCATTGCCCTCCTTCCATACGTCCTTCCTTCCTCCCTCCTTTCCTTCCATTCGTCCTTCGTTCTGCCCTCCTTTCCTTCCTTCCTCCTTCCTTCCCTTCCTCCCTCCCTCCCTTCCTTCCTCCCTTCCTCCCCTTCTTTCCCCCTTCCTTTCCTTCCTTCCCTTCTTTCCCCCTTCCTTTCCTTCCTTCTTCCTTCCTCCTCAGCCCCAAAAATCGGGCCCCAATATAAATATAATGCTTAAATTGACTCATCATTGCAGCTCTAATCCATTAATCTACATATTTAAGAAGAATTAAATATTACCTGCACCGTCTTCAGCTGCTGAGCCTGTAACGTGGTCAGCTGATTCCCGGCACTCCCCACCACCGGCTTCAGCTCCGACCTCCCGCCGATGGTCACCACTTTAAACTGCGGCGTCGGCGATTTGGCGTCTCCTGAAGTCTGTGCGATGCCGGGCTTGTTTCCGGCGTGCGGCAGCTGCAGCACGATCGGCTGCCCCGACTTCCCGATCGCCGTCACCAAAAGTTTCTGTCCTTCCTGTTTGATGACTTGCGGGGCGGAGCCGGCAGATTTCGCCGCCTCGCTGGCTTGCGATGACGCCACCTTGTTGAGAATGATCTGATGGTTGGCGGCGGAGATGGTGAAGGGAGCCGTGAGCTTCTGTAAGCCGCTCGTAGTGATGCTCGTCCCCGTCACGCTGTCCGTGGTTTTGGTCGTGGTCGTTGACGTGGCCAAGGCCGGTTTGAGCGTGAGAAGAGGCGACGGCGCGCTCGAAATCGAGATGGGAAGCTGACCTCCTGCCGTGACGCTGTGTGTGGAGTCCGTAGAGGCGGTGAGAGCCTGAGTGTGATCTACTGGAGCCGCGTCCGAGCAGAGGGTCAAACTTTCCGAGGCCATCGGCGTGTCCGTTTCCATGGGGACTGACGTGTCGTCGGTGGGCTCCGACGGGACCGCGGCGCCGTCCGGTTGAGGCTGAGCGACATCTTCTATGGCCTCGGTGTCCATGATCTCATCAGGAAGGAGGCTGTTGAGCTCTGGTGACACCACGTCCATGCTGGCAGAGTCTCAGCTTTGATTTGATCCTGGAAAAGAAAAAAAAAAGGATTTAATTTAATGATACACTGATCAAAGATTAGCGAAAAAGTCCAAATACTGAAAACAGATATGCACTTTACTGTAGTATTTCCATGTGATGCTACTTTCTACATTTCAGAGGGAAATATAACCCTACTCCACTACATTTATTTGACAGCTTTAGTTACTTTTCAGATGAAGATTTGACACAATGGATAATATAACAAGCTTTTATAATACAACACATTGTTAAAGATGAAACCAAAAAGGAGTGTGTAGTCAGGCAAAAATCAAAGATGAGAGAAAAAGTTCAAAAACTGAAAACACAATTGTGTATCAGAACTTAGTTTGTTCTCTTTTCCTCTCCCATTAATCATCTCCCCAGCGCTCACATTTATCTGCTGACCTTTTGGAGGGGCCCGACCCCTAGGTTGGGAACCACTGGACTAAACTAGCTAACTGTATATAAAGTAGTATAAACTAGCTAACTGTATATAAAGTAATGTAAACTAGCTAACTGTATATAAAGTAGTGTAAACTAGCTAACTGTATATAAAGTAGTATAAACTAGCTAACTGTATATAAAGTAGTGTAAACTAGCTAACTGTATATAAAGTAATATAAACTAGCTAACTGTATATAAAGTAGTGCGCCTTTTACTTTTACTGTAATACTGCATACTACATCACTATAATACTTATGTACTAGGGTGATACATGTTGCTGAATATAATTAATAGACGTGAATAATGATGAGAATCTTTCAGACAATAATTCAGACTGCTTGCGAAGAGCTTTGCAGGATAAAAACAAGCCGTTAAATCTCACAAATTAAAATCAGAATCATGTTTATTCGCCAACTAGCGAGAACAAGGAATTAAATGCGGTCCAGATGTCGACAGAAAAGGCAATAAACATGATCCTGAAAAACTACAAATAAACACAAACTGTATGAAAGAGAGAAGGATGGTAATTTACTATGTGCCTGCATACTGACATGATTAAAACTGTGTGTGCAGTATAAAGACGACGTGCATGCATACTGACATAATAACAGCTACACAACTCTGTGTGTGTTCTGCATTTTAGCTTCATTTTATTTCCCATTTAACGATTTTTAATGGTATTTAAATGTTTTTGTATTTTGCCATGTGTTGCTTTTATATTGTCTTCATGCATTTTATGTTTTATGCAAAGCCTCGTTGTTGAAATGTGCTTTAAAAATACCTTTGTCTTGCAGAATATCAGAATATACAAGTATAGGACTGTGCATGATATTGACATGATTAAAACTATGTGTGTGTAATAAAGCAGAATATAAACACTCATAGATGTAGAGTAAATAAACTGTGTGTGTGTGTGTGTGTATTAACAGGGCATATAAGTACAGTTAGAAAATAAAACAATAAAATCTATCTGCATGTACACAGTGCAAGACAAACATGAATGAGATATTGAGGTGGAGTTTGCATGTTTACAATCTGTCACTGTCCTTGTTGAAGGTGGCTAGTTAGCATGTATTCATTCTTTGATAAGTTCATAGCAGCCTGAACATTAGTTTTTCCCTACAGTCGTTATATTTAATGAACAGAGGGGTGTGTGTGCTATAAAGCAGAATATAAATACACAAGTATAAATATAAATATGTAAATATCATTTTGAGTGTAAATAAACTGAGTGTCTATTAACAGGTTATATCTGTAGAATTAGCTATTAAAACAATAAAATCTACATGTATACAGTGCAGGACAGACAGATTTGCCTTGCAGAAAAGTAGAATATAAAAACAAGTATAAAGACTATGTGCATGCATACTGACATGATTAAAACTATTAATGTGCAATAAAGCAGAACATAAACATCAAATAAACATGCAAATATAAATCATATGAGTGTAAATAAACTATGTGTGTGTTAACAGGTTATATATATGTAGAGTTAGCATTACAACATTAAGCTCTATCTGCATGCACACAGTGTATGGACACAATATACACAATATGAGTACTAGTGAGATATTGAGGTGGAGTTTGCATGTTTCACTTTTACTATCATTATTGAAGATGGCTAGTTACCATGTATTCACAACACACACACACACACAGGGGTGCAGACAAGAGGCACAATTGATATCAACTAAGGAATCGTATAGAGCAGAATATATATATAAACAAGTATGAAGACTATGTGCATGATATTGACATGATTAAAACTATGTGTGTGCAATAAAGCAGAATATTAATACAATCTGATGCATATTGACATAATAATAACAGCTAGGAAAGTATGTGTGTGCAAATAAATATCTATATCAATCTTTATTATATGAGCAATAAAGCAAAATATAAATACAAGTATAAAGACTATGTGCATGATATTGACATGATTGAAACCATGTGTGTGCAATAAATCAGAATATAAACACCAATATAGACATGCAAATATAAATCATATGAGTGTAAGTAAGCTGTGTGTGTATTAACAGGTTATATATGTAGAGTTAGCAATTAAAACATTCAAATCTATCGGCATGTATACCGTGCATTTACACAATATGAGTCATAATGAGATACTAAGGTGGAGTTTACTCTTACTATCCTTATTGAAGATGGTAAGTTAGCATGCATTCACAGCCCTGCTTTGACGCCTTTTGGCTCTAAAAGTCGTGATATTTAATGAATAGAGGTGCACACACACACGCACACACACACACACAGGAGCCACGTTTTTTGTTGCCGTGAGTCTGACAGAGTCTGACAGCTGATGCCGGCTGAGCTAGGCCGCAGCTTCAACATTAATCCACCGAAACGCATATATGAACCCTTCCCACCCCATACTCAACTACTACTACTACAACTACTACACACTCATAGCTACCTGCTCTATCCACCACCGTCCTATAACACACACACACACACACATTTATATATAATAAAACAGCGACACATTGCAATTAAAAAATGCACTTAAAATAGTGTTAAAACATCACACACACCCCTCTATAAGAAGAGAAGAGGTCCTGGTTTAAAGGAGAGAGGAAAAGAAGTGTTACTATTTCAGGGTTAGGGTTGGATTTCGAAAGATCCGCCATTTTTACCTCGTCATCAGCTCTGTTAGCTCCTCTCGGCTAACACTGAGCTAAACAGAGAGAGGAGAGGAGACACTAAAGGGGGGAGTGGGTGTTTTAGCATTATTAACCTTTATGTAGGTTAAAACTGTGCACAACATATGAGCTGGAGATGATTATCTGTTACCTAACTAACTCTCTCAAAACATATAAGCATTTTTTTAAAGGCTTTAACTTACTACAGCTGCACCTTTTATATCTATTAAACGACATTTACAACCTAAATTGTGGTGCTATAGTTCAACTCAGCTTGTTATGAATGACATATCTTACTTTAAACCTAATGCAAGGGCTGCTAATGTTATTCTTAAGCCCCATGAATAAATAAAATCTACACGAATATGATGCAGTTTTTTAACGCTTTAACTTTTCTACAACTGCACCTTTTATATCTATTAAACGATATCTACAACCTAAATGTAGGTGCTATTGTTCATGTCACATAGTTATAAATGATATATCTTACTTTAAACATAAAGCAAGTGTTGCTAATGTTATTTTTAAGCCCCATAAAACAAACACACACACGTATACGATGCATTTTTTTAAGGCTTTAACTTCCAACTGCACCTTTTTATATTTATTTAACCACATTTAAAGCCTAAATTCTGGTGCTAATGCTCAACTCAGCTTGTTATAAATGAAATATCTTTACTTTAAACCTAAAGCAAGTGCTGCTAATGTTATTTTTAAGCCCCATAATAAGAAACAAAAACATGAATATGATGAGTTTTGCAAAATGTCACGTATAATATTGAGGTTTAGAGATGAGTATAGGCTGGTTTTGTGGGTTTATAGTTTATTAACAGCATATAAGAGGTATAAAATGTGTTGTTATTGCTGCAGCTGTGCACCAAAACAACTCAATATATATAAAACGTAGAGCTCAGTTAGCTTTGTTTACTTTTTAAAAGACGTTTAGCTTTATAAAAACATAACTGAGCCGCGTGTGGTTAATGTGACAGCTAGCTCACACCTTATAGAGTATTGTAATAGTATCCTCTTCATGTGTATCAACCTTTAATCATCATCATCCTCCTCATCTTCGGACAACTGTACTAGCAGACTTGCTGAGCTTGCTAACCCTGCTGAGCTAGCAGCTAGCACTACATTATAATCTCTCAACATTTACCCCAAAAAAACAACACAATCTTTAACGTTACCGGAGGATAACGTGTAGCGGAACACTTGGAATAGGTTCATGTAAATCGGGTGCTTACCCCCAGAGTTTTTGGGACGCCGAGCAAAGCTTCTTTTCCGAGACAAAACGAGGAGAAGGAGAAAAAAAAGGCGATTGTTCAAAATACCGCGCCGAGCGCCATTCCTGCACTGACATTTCACAGGCCGGCCACGCCCTCTGCGTGCTGCGTCACCGCTACGTCACGCTTAAAGGCGCAGTAGCACTTTGTAAACAAAACAAGAATAGCTCATTTCCTATCAGTAGATTATCTTCTTTTTTTTTCTTTTTTCTTTTTTAAATATACATATATATATATATATATATATATATACAGTACTGTGCAAAAGTCTTAGGTAACCAACATCATACAAATAGAAAATACAGGAACTATGTACACAAAATTTAACATTAATTACGTGTGAGATGAGAAAAGCACAGACAACTCCAGAGAAGAAGTTTAGGTTATTGAATGCATTAATAGTACATGAATGTTAATGGATATAGATGGATGGATAGAGAGAGAGAGAGGGAGGAGGAGAAAAGAGAAAGGAGCTCACTGCATCATGGGAGTCCCCCGGCAGTCTAAGCCTATAGCAGCATAAACTAGGAGCTGGTCCAGGACAAGCCTGGCCTGGCCCTATATAAGCTTTATCAAAAAGAAAAGTTTTAAGCCCCCCAGACCCAATCTGCAAGATGGTTCCACAGACTTTTAGAGATACAAGGAATCACAAGTAAGCCTGCATGCTGGGAGTGTTCTTGTAGGTACATAAGATACTAGAAGCTCTTTAAGATATGATGGAGCCTGACCATTAAGACCTTTGAAAGTGAGGAGAAGGATTTTAAATTCTATTCTGGATTGTACAGGAAGCCAATGCAGCGAAGCTAAAATGGGAGTAATATGATCTCTCTTTCTAGTTTTTGTCAGTGTGCATGCAGCTGCATTCTGGACCAGCTGGAGAGTCTTTAGAGACTTGTTAGGGCAGCCTGACGACCTTCCTTGGCACTAAGCATGTTAAACTCTTTTGAAGTTTTCTGAAGTAATCTTCTGGTATATTATATTAGGCTTCTTTCAGCACTTCCCAGAGTTCCTCTTTAGTTTTTATTAGTCTTTTATTTATTTCTCTGTCCAGGTGAGCCCACACTGCCTCTATAATATTCAGGTCTGGACTGGAGGCCAGTCCATGACTGTGTTTTATCAGCTGTCTCTCCAAATATGATTTCACAGCATTAGTAGTGTGCTTGGGATCGTTATCATGCTGAAAAATAAAACCATTCCCAATCAAGCACCTTCCAGAAGGAATGGCATGATGAATTAAAACCTGTGTAAACCAAGTGTATGAATAGGTCACACTAAATACTTGCCACTTTAGCCTATATAAGCTGTTTTTTACTGATTTATTTTATTTTCTTAATACTGAATACACATTA
>NC_070596.1:25983573-26011073 GCF_027409825.1 Scomber japonicus
CATTTTAATATCAATTGTATTTGAGGTTGTACTTAATGTGATTTTCTTCTCAAAGCTCAGATTTCTTACTTATTCAAAGCTCATTACTCAGACTTTACAGCATCATGATTAAAATCTATGTATTTGTTGGTGATGCATTCAATGACATTACAGAAAATCTGGAACCACAAACATTTTAAACTCAATTAGATAAATCAAATTTTATTTATATAACAGCTTTTATACAATTTAATGTGGTTCAAAATGCACGTGAGAGAAAATAAGAAACATAAAAATAAGGATTTATTATTAGAATCTCAAATTAAATAAAGTAAAATGAATAAGAGAAAATATGAGAAAAAGTTTATAAGTAAAAAACATTGAAAAGACAAAAGAAATGGCTGCTACTAACATTTGTTTCAGTCCTGCTTTAACCTTTAATAATACATTAAATAATTTCTTTCCTACGCAGCTCTGTGAAGAAATAAGAAATCAACCCAGCATAATATTAATTTCTGCTGTAAATAAATGTCAGTTTGTCTCTCTTCAGGCGGAGAAGATCGCGTCCCAGATGATCACCGAAGGACGAATGAACGGCTTCATCGACCAGATCGACGGCATCGTACACTTTGAGAGTGAGTGACGACTTCCTGCATCTGTTTTTACGTTTGATATAAAACTGAACGTGGTATTATATTTTTATGAATTAAATTTAGGGGGAAAAATAAAATTAGGAGAGTTAGTCCTGATTGTTGCATTAAAAACACAGTACAACACAGTCTCACACACAACATAGAAAAATAGATAAAGTATTAAATATTGCTCATAATTAGATGTGATTATTATACAGTGTAAAATTCATAAGAATAATATGATATATCATCTTAAACTGGGAGTTATAATAGATTTAATGGCAGCAAAAACAGATTATATCCATAATGCAAAATGACAGAGGAAGGTTGAGCTCCAACTGTGATGATGATGATGATGATGATGATGATGATGATGATGATGATGATGATGATAATAATAATAACTTTGTATAGCAGAAGAAGAAGAAATGCAGCTCAAAGTGCTTCACAACAAAATAAATGACATACACCAAGTACTTCACATATTAAAAGGACCTAAAAGAAGCATAAAGCAAAGTTAAAAAAGAAAAACATTCATGTAATATCAGATGGAAAATCGAGAGAGTGCAATTTAAAAATAGTGAAAGAAAATACAACATTTTAAAAGTAGTGCCTCATAGAAAAGCTAGTAAAATGATAAAGTGAATATTTATTTATAGTGAACTGGCTTCTCTGATATCTAAAGGTTTGTTTTCATAGTTTTGGGCCGTAGCTGATAAAAGCTGCATCTCTGATTTTATCCTTTTGGCAATGCAACCATCTCAACTCACCTCTATTTATAAAGCACTTTAAAACAACCACAGCTGAAACAAAGTGCTTACATAAAACAACACAGGAACATAAAACAATTAACAGGAAATAAATACTAAAATAATAACTAGAAACAAACCATAAAACACTCAAACAGGAGCAGAGTCTCATGCACGGTTTGAAAGCCAAGGAATAAAAATGGGTTTTAAGACGAGTTTTAAAAGCGGACAGTGAGGAGGCTTGTCTAATATTTAAAGGAAAATGCTCTCTCCCCTCTAAGCATCATTTCACTGCACCAGCTTCTAGTTTATAAATGTCCGTGTGACGGCTTCGCTAATATTAACAACCTGCGGCCCATTGCTACGACTTTAGTCATAAATACAGAAACAGCAGTGACCAGTTATAGCCGTGACCGACGTCTGACCGCAGTTACAGCAGCTACAGCAGTAGCTACAGCTACAGCAGCTACAGCAGCAGCTCGACATGAGACCGTGCAGGAAAGCAAACGTCCAGCTGAGCTACTGATGATCTGCTCTCAACTGTATGAAACACATTAATGTCAGTGTAAAAGACATCAGACTAACTCAGCTACAGTTTATATTCAAAATAATAATAATGATTGTTGGAGCTATTTGTTGTATAATAATAATAATTAAACATTAATTAATTTTTTTTATAGCTGAATTAGTTTGATTATAATATTAGTTTTATCATTTTAGTCCATTTGAGTGCTGGTTAATGCTTTTATTTTGAAGGTACAGGACACAAGGTGAATTTATTTATATAGGTAATAATGATAATGATAATAAACTTTATTTATAGAGCAACTTTCATACAAGGGAAAGGGCTTTACAGAGAGATAAGAGTACAATATAAGACAATAAAACAACTTCAAATAAGAAATAATAAAAAGTAACCAGCGGGTATTTAACCAGGATGAGAGAGGCGGCAGACAGCATTGTTTTTTTGTCGGTTTGCCTGCAAAAAAAAGTAAATTAAACAAAAATAAACTTTATTATAGCCTTTTATGATGAACTTATTTTCCCTGAGTAAGATCCAATCCTTAAGGGTAAAACACCACGACAATAATAATGATAATAAATAATAAATAAACTTTAATTATAGAGTGCTTTTCAATAATCCAAATTCCAAAGTGCTTCACAAGGCAGAAAAAAATACATAAATCATATAAAATAACTGCATTTTGGAAAAGATAAAACAATACAAACCATTTTTTTTAATATAAGAAAAAAAGTAAGAATGTACAAACCATCTTTAAAAAGGAGATAAAAAATAAAAACAATTCAAGGGACATTAAAACTCAAATCAAATCTTAAGCTGACCTGATTTTCTATTAATGCCATCACAGCATTATTTAAAATTATAAGCTAACTAATTGTAAACTAACTAATTTGAATAATTTAGTTTAATAGTTTAATAGTTATAGTAAGAATAGAATTAATAAAAAATAATAAAAATATAAATTTAATAGTTTAATTCACCTCCACTAAAATCATGTAATGTGTGTCTGTGGCCACTAGGGGGCAGCATAGTGAAACAGGAATAACAATAAACTACACATTAAGTGCTCGTTAAAGGATCAGATCTGCTTTAATAAAGTCATAAAAGTCATATTTAATTATTTTTTAACATGAATAATCACAATTTCTTTTTCTTTTTTGATCTCCGGCAGCTCGAGAACCTCTTCCCACTTGGGACAAACAGATCCAGTCTCTGTGTTTCCAAGTCAACAACCTCCTAGAAAAGATCCGAGGTGCTGCTCCAGAGTGGGCCGCACAAGCTATGGAAACCCAGATGACCCAGTAGACCCCACTCTCCTCCTCCCCAACACTCCCAATATAAATATATATATTAAAAAAAAAATCTCCTTAAACGTCACCCCTCTGCCCCTCTGCCCATCTGAACGTTTTATCTTCCTGCTCAAAAAATTGTCCCCCCCCCCCCCCCGCACAGAGAGGAGCTGGTTAAGTTTTGTATTACGAAGCGCTGTGTTTTAAATATCTAATACTGAATGAATGTTTCTCAGTATATAAAGAACAAGGATTGACTTCATTTGAGTTACTTGTATGTGTCATTAAATAAAAAAAACAACTGTGCACATGATGATTTGAAGATGGTCGATGTGTTAAGTATGGTTAAAGAGACACACGCGCACACACACACACACACACACACACACACACACACACACACACACACACACACACACACACACACACACACACACACGGCTGCTCGATTTAAGCTTTTTTCATTCCAACACATACTGCTGTTGTTTTTTTCCGCTGACGTTGATTTTCTGTTAACCCTCCTGTTGTCCTCGAGTGAAGGAAGGGAGGGAGAGAGGAAAGGGAGGAAAGGAAGGTAGGAGGAAGGGAGGAAAGGAAGGAAGGTAGGAGGGAGGGTGGAAAGTAGGAAGGAAGGAAGGAAAGGAGGGAGGAATTTGAAAATGTATTCATTAGTTCATGTAGATTTTGGAATATAAAATAAAGATATTTGATGAATAAAGTGGGTTTAATTGGTACTGTGACTCCATTTAAGCCCACGTCATGATTTATTTACTAAATATAATAAAAAATATTGATTTCAAAGAATTAAAAACAGCAATATATGTATTCAGTAACATGTTAAATATAAAAAAATGAGGAATAAACCCTCCTGAGTGAAATCTTAAAGGTCTGATTTCAGATGTCTCTCCTCTTGTAGAAACCTTTCATATGAAACAGTCTGAAGAGGAATAAATCACTTTAGTGTCTCATTGCTGCTGTGATTAAAGGTCACGAGCAGATATTACTTAATTTTATTGCCTGGAAAATGACGTGAGCCGCTGTCCAGAAGGAAAAAATAAGTCATGAATGACTCTGTCGGTGCCCTTGGTGAGATTTTAGACTGGAACAATAACAACAATAATAATAATAATAACCAAAATGAATGAATAAATAAAAGTGTATAAACTACTACTACTACTATCAAGAAAAAGACAAAAACGACACAACAAATGCAAATTAATTTTTATTATAAGTATAAACACCACAAACATTCATTAACATTCATTATACATAAACTCATCAGCCTGTTTAATAAAATGTCTTTTTTATAAAAAAACCTTTCAGTTTTAGTGTTAAAGTCAAATTCACGGCAGATAAAAAGAGACAGTTTAAGACAGTTGTAATAAGTCATGACATTGTTCTCCTTCTGTAAGGTTTAATGTTTAATTTCTCTCAGCAGACCTAAAATATCACGAGGATGGTCAGTATACAGCATAAAGGCGGAGTTTTACTGTCTATGATGTCATAAAGGATGAGTAGCGGAACTTTGTGATGTCATAAACAATGAACACATGGGATGAGTAGCGGAACTTTGTGATGTCATAAAGGATGAACACATAGGATGAGTAGCGGAACTTTGTGATGTCATAAACAGCATCTGAAAGGTATAAAGTATAAAGAGCTCCATAAATGTAAAGATGTAAAGATAAGAAGAAGTCTTTGGTTGTATTTTTTATTTTTTATTTTTTTATTTTTTTATTTTTTTATTTTTTTATTTTTTTATTTTTTTATTTTTTTAAGGAGCCGATTAGAAAATGCCTTGTTCCTTCCTGCGGTCGATATCTCTCTTCAGCTGGCAGGTAGCACAGGCTCCACAAAACAGGGTGGTCAAAAAGTCTTTACAGAGAGACCCCTGAAAATATAAAAAAAGTTAAATGAGAGGCAGTGATGGAAAGTAACTAAGTACTTTTAAATATAATCCACTACATTTATTTGACAATCTTTAACCTTCCTGTCGTCTGTTTTGACTGTTCCTTCTTTCCTCCCTTCCTTCCTTCCGTCTGTCCTCCCTCCCTTCCTCCTTCTCTCTGTCTTTCCTTCCTCTCTCTTCCCTCCCTTCCTTCTTTCCTTCCTTCCACCCTTCCTCCCTCCCTCCTTCTCTCTTTCTTTCCTCCCCGTACCTTCCTCTCTTTCTTCTTTCCTCCTCCTTCCTTTCCTTCCTCTGTCCTTCCTTTTCTTCCTCCCTTCCTCCTTTCCTTTCCTTCCTTCTTCCTCCTTTCCTTCCTTCATTCCTTCCTTCCTTCCTTACTTCGAGGACAACACAAGGGTTAAAAATCCAACTCCCAAACTTTGTTAATTATACATTTAGACCTTAAAATCAGCTGGATTCAAGAGATAAAGTTGATAAAGAGTGTTGCAGTTCTGGATAATTCAGCATCATAAATCATTATAAATGTGTTATATTACCTTTATCTAAATGACTGTCAGAGGGCAATGGAAACAAAAGCAACTCGTGATCATTAAGTACACTTAAATAGGCTAAAGGACACACTATCACGTACACAGTCACATGACTTTAAGTTTATGAATCAGCAACACTTTCACAATTCAGTTTTGAGATATGATTTTCAATTATTGTGAAATTACAACCTTAGATTGTGAAATGCTAACGTAGTGATGCAACTTCCTCCTGGAAGCAAACGAAAGTACCAATATGTAAAAATACTCTATTACAAGCATTAAAATCCCATTTAAGTAAAAGTACTGCAGTATTATGAGTGATGTAGTATGCAGTATTACAGTAAAAGTACTGCAGTATTATGAGTGATGTAGTATGCAGTATTACAGTAAAAGTAGTGATATATTATTATATATGACATCATTAGATTATTAATAGTGAAGCATCAGTGTTAGAGCAGCATGTTACTGTAGTAGCTGCTGAAGGTGGAGCTAGTTTACACTACTTTATATACAGTTAGCTAGTTTACACTACTTTATATACAGTTAGCTAGTTTATACTACTTTATATACAGTTAGCTAGTTTACACTACTTTATATACAGTTAGCTAGTTTACACTACTTTATATACAGTTAGCTAGTTTACACTACTTTAGATACAGTTAGCTAGTTTATACTACTTTATATACAGTTAGCTAGTTTATACTACTTTATATAGCCTACAGTTAGCTAGTTTACACTACTTTATATACAGTTAGCTAGTTTACACTACTTTATATACAGTTAGCTAGTTTACACTACTTTATATACAGTTAGCTAGTTTACACTACTTTATATACAATTAGCTAGTTTACACTACTTTATATACAATTAGCTAGTTTACACTACTTTATATACAGTTAGCTAGTTTACACTATAAACTAGCTAACTGTATATAAAGTAGTGTAAACTAGGAGGTGGAGCTAGTTAATGCATGACTTTTATGAGTATTTTACACTCTTGTAGTGGAACTTTTAACTAAGATTAGTCGATTAATTGATTACTGGTCAACTATTAAAGAAAAGAAAAACATCCTGCTCTTATTCTAGCTTCTTAAATGTGAATATTTTTTAGTTTCTTTTGCCGCTTCTCACAGTTTTCTGCCATTTTATTGACCAATATTAAGAATTAGTTGCAGCTTCTTCCACTACTACCTGTGATAAGGAGCCATTAAGGTGCAATAAACACAATTAAATGCTGTGTAATGATTGTCAGAGTCACCTGATACAGTCACACAGCTGCAGATATCCACTAAAATAAAATAAAATAAAAACTCACCTTGATGTTGTATCTGGTCCTGTAGACGCTGCGGATGGGCATACCAAGACCACACAAGCAGCACTCCCCCATGTCACTGGCAATGGAGCAGCCCATGCAGATGTGGCAGAAAAAACCGAAGCAGCCTGAGAAATACAGGTGAAGGTGATATATTAATATATTAGAGGGAGGAAATCTGCAGCTTGCCTTTTGATGTAGAGAGAAAGAAAAAGGGAGGAGTGCTTACAGATAGATAGATAGATAGATAGATAGCGAGAGAGAGAGACAGAGAGAGAGACAGAGAGAGAGACAAAGATAGATAGATAGATAGATAGATAGAGTGAGGAGGAGGAGGAGGAGTGCTTACAGGTGCCACAGTCGTCACAGATATCACACACACCGGTCTGGAACTCAGACTCTTGATATGAGCCTGGTTGTCGAGTCACAGCCATGATGAGGATTAAAAAAACAAACCTTTTATTCTGTGTAGGATTAAAAAAAAGAAAGAAGGTTGTTACTGTTTGTTCTTATCATTTTGTATGTACATTACGTCTGCAGCAGAGATAACTATAAATTACACCTTCTTCTTTTGAACATCAAACAATATGGAAAGAAAAAAAAGAAAAAAAAGTCTAGCAGTCGTTAGGAGTTAAATCTTACCAGATGGTTGGAGAGAGGAGAGGTGAAGGATGATGAGGAGCTACAGCAGATTGAGACGCGAGGCAGTGCTGAGTCTTTATAACCTATCAAAGCAGGTGAGTAATGCTTTTTTATCTGCTTTATCACTATGCAACAGTTTTATTGTGCCGAGAGATTCCCAGCAAAGAGATCACACCTAAACCAAGCCCACATTCACAATAAACCTCCCCCCGCCTCCCCCCTTGCACCTGTTCTACATATTTTATTTGCATCCATGTAAACTATAAAAAGTGTTTCAGTTTAAGAAGAAATAAAACATCAGTCAGCATGTTTTTCCCTTCATAATGTTTACAATGGAAAGTGATGAAGGATTAAATCTACAGTCGTCCTTCTGAAGCTAATATGAAGCTTGGACTTTGGACTTTGGAGAAATTATTCATATTAGATTAATATTTAAGTACGTACTTTCTCAGTTTCTGTCTTTTTAGAGGCAAATTCCCTCTTTTGGTTATGATTGTTCCACTGCAAGACGACCTGAGCTTTGCATTGTCCTCAGATAAACATCTAAATACATTTTTCACTTCTTTTTCACTTACATTATAAGCTCATACTGACCATTAGAAGATCCCTTCATAATGCACTTACAATGTAAAGTGATGGAGGACTAAATCCACAGTCCTCCTTCTGAAGCTAATATGAAGCTTCAGTCGTCCAAATGAGTCAAATCTTCATCATCTATGTTTCAAGGTTACAGTGTTTTTAGAGCCAAAGTTCCTCTTTTTGTTACTATACTTCCTCCACAGCTCAGCAGGGACACTTTAATGGCTCCTTATCACAGGTAGTAGTGGAAGAAGCTGCAACTCATTCTTAATTTTGGTCAATAAAATGGCAGAAAACTGTGAGAAGCAGCAAAAGAAAGTAAAAAATACTCACATTTAAGAAGCTAGAATCAGAGCAGGATGTGTTTTTTTTCTTTAATAGTTGACTACTAATCAATTAATCGACTAATCGCACTACTTAGATCCTTTCTCTTAGTTAAAAGTGCCACTACAAGAGTGTAAGACACTTGTTGACACTGTAAACTAAAGGCCAGGTCAGGAGCTGAAATAAACATTAAAACCTGTTTTTCTTGTTGTAATAGATCCTCCTGTTCATACTGACTGTCAGTGATGGAGAACTAAATCCACAGTCCTCCTTCTGTGCAAATAAAATGTATTTAAAAGTTGATCTGAAGCTAATATGAAGCTTCAGCGTCCAAATGAGTCAAATCTTCATCTTCTATGTTTCAACGTTACAGTGTTTTTAGTAGCAAAGTCTTTTTGTTACTATACTTCCACCACAGCTCAACAGGAAACACTAAGAGGGAATTTGATGGTATAAAAGACTGTAAATGTGTCAGATATCACTTGATATGACTAACTCACACTGTTACCATAGTAACTATAATAACTATAGTAACTCACACTGATGAAGCTCAATAGAAGCTGATCAGAGACTTTTAAATGCATCACTTTACATTGAAAGCAACATTTAAAGGAGATATTTTAATAGTCAGTATGAACAGGAGGAATGATTACAGAGAGGAAAAACCTGACTGCTGCTTTAAGACACACTTTAAAAACGGTGAACTTCTCCTTATAAATATAAATATAAATATAAATAAATCTAAATCTGTAGTTCTTTATAGCAGAGTCTACTTTCTCTAGTTCAGACAGTGAGTTAGATTCATCACATGGTCCCGACACTAAGGGTTGAACCCACTGCTGTAAAATGTCATAATTAAACTGAAGAGACAACATAGTGATGAAGGTGCAGCCTTTATAGTTAAATGAAGGCTGCACCTTTATTTATTCATTTATTTATATATGTAATAAACGTTGATACATGGAGGAATGATTACAGCTTTACACTTTAAAAAAATCGTGAACTCCAACTTCCTTTAAGAGACAAAGTTGTTAAAGAGCATCATAAATGATTATAAACTCTGTTGTTCACTTGTATTACTTTTATCTAAATGACTGTCAGAGAGCAATGGAAACAAAAGCTATTAAGTACACAAAAAAAAAAAAAAAAGGATGTCAATGACGCACTAACACATATGATAGATAGAGAGAGAGAGAGAGAGAGAGAGAGAGAGAGAGACAGACGGACGGACGGACGGACGGACGGACGGACAGACAGACGGACGGACGGACGGACGGACAGACAGACGGACGGACGGACGGACGGACAGACAGACAGACGGACAGAGAGACAGACAGACAGACAGACAGACAGACAGACAGACAGACAGACAGACAGACAGACAGACAGACAGAGTGTATGCTTGTGTGTTTCGTACAAGGTAAAAGTCAATTGCATCTGAAATTATGTTGATTAATTGTTGTGATTAAATGTTCCACTCATGTCAGTAATAATAATAATAATAATAATAATACATTTTATTTATAACATGCTTTTACAAGTGCAGTGTCCTCTAGTGTAAACAACACACACACACACACACACACACACACACACACACACACACACACACACACACACACACACACACACTGGGTTTAAAAGTATTCCCACTTGGGTCACCATGGCAACAACAGTATACTGGGTGGGTTAATGTCACCCAGTATACTCTCTCTCTCTCTCTCTCTCTCTCTCTCTCTCTCTCTCTCTCTCTCTCTCTCCTGTGTGCAGGTGTGGTCTGTCCTCCTCCCAGGTTCCCATGACGATGGAGGTCACATGACTCAGGTCTTATTCCTCTTTCCTCATTCACATGTAATAAATCCATCATCATCATTTTATTTGTGGTCCTGTTTGTCCACACAGTATTTCTGCTCTGTACACATAATATAACGTCTATCACCCGTCTGTCCTGCTCTGCTTATTAAAGGGTTTTTTCATAATGCAAATCGAGGCGCTCTAAGCACAGATGATGTTGTGTTTCTGTACAGACTGTAAAAAACCCCTGAGGTTAATTTATGATTTATGATATTAGGTCACACAAATAAAATGGACTTAATTTGATTGATTTTTACATTTAAAGAGCTGTAAAAACACCATAAACACATTTCCTTTTCCTTTAGCTGAACCTTTCCTAATGTGACACACAGTAAACAGAACTTTTTATGTTTGTGCAGCTGATACTAGGTGATTTTATTAATATATAGTGATTATATGGACTAGTGTTCCTAATATTTTGCCCTTCTCATGTATGTTAATGGAGTGGACAAACTATTAGGAACACCATTCAATATAATGCAACCTAATACACCACCATCACCCAGTAAAGGAAAGGAAAGAAGGAAAGGAGGAAAGAAGGAAGGGAGGAAAGAAGGAAGAGAGGAAGGAAGGAAAGAAGGTAAGAAAGAGGGAGGGAGTAAAGGAAGGAAGGTAAGAAAGAGGGAGGGAGGGAGTAAAGGAAAGAAGGAAAGGAGGAAAGATGGAAGGAAGGAAAGAAGGACAGAGGAAAGAAGGAAGGGAGGATGGTAGGGGGAGGAAAGAGAGAAGGAGGGAGGGAGGAAAGGAGGGAGGAAGGAAGGAGGGCGGAAGGAATGGAGGAAAGGAGGGAGGAAGGGAGGAAAGGAAAGAAGGAAAGGAGGAACGAAGGAAGGAATGTAAGAAAGAGGGAGGGAGGAAGGAAAGAAAGAGGAAGGAAAGAAGGAAAGAAGGACAAAGGAAAGAAGGGAGGAAGGAAGGAAGGAAAGGAGGGAGGAAGGAAGGGAGGAAAGGAAAGAAGGAAGGGAGGAAGGAAGGAAGGAAGGTAAGAAAGAGGGAGGGAGGAAGGAAGGACAGAAGGAAGGGAGAAGGAGGAAGGAAGGAAAGAAGGACAGAGGAAAGAAGGAAGGGAGGATGGGAGGATGGTAGGGGGAGGAAAGAAAGAGAGAAGGAAGAGGAAAGAAGCAAGGAAGGAAGGAAGGAAGGAAGGAAGGAAGGAAGGAAGGAAGGAAGGAAGGAACAGTCAAAACAGATGGGGTCCAGTCTGCACTGAGTAGACCTACTTTCACTTTGAGACTGTTGATAGTACTTCTGCTCTTCATATTTATAGGTAACATTTTAAATTTAGGACCTTTAGCTGTAATATAATATTTTTAGATTAGAGTTTTTCTATTTCTATGTAAATAAAATATAAAAATACATCTTCCACCTCTGGTTAAGTCACTCATTAGTAATGTGTGTGTGCAGTCAGTGTGTTGAATCACAGTTATAAATAAAGATATACGAGCTTGACACACTTTGTACTGATACTGAAAACAGAAAGTAATCTCAACTGGAATCACATCTGAAAGTCAAACAGCACACATGCATCTATAAGCTGAGAGTAATTTAAAGATTAAAGGTGCAAATTTATCTTTATTTAAAATCATTTAAATCCACTTTTTCGTACTCTTGCTTTGCTGGTTTCAAACACACGGTGTCGCTGCTTCCCACAAACTGTTTTAACACCTACTCTGAGCTCGCTGTGTAGGAGAGCATGTAATGACTGTAATGATATAGACTCCTACACATAATGAGCAGCTGTAACTCAAACTCAGGAATAGACATGATTTTCAATTTCCTACAGACTAAAGATAGACATGGGGCTAAATTACCCCCCCAAAATACTTTTCACCAGATGGAAGATATCCGCCGATTTAAGACGTCAGACTCTCAAACCTGATGACTTTACTTTAGCATTAGATTTGTGTATTTTCATGAGCTTAAGAATTATATATGTTTGATTATCTTTGCATTTTAAGACACTGCAGGGTTAAAGCTGCTTTCTTTTATTCTTATTGTAATCCTGCTTTAGTTTTAACTTCATTTAAATGTTCTTCTGTCCTCATATTGACTCTCTACTGTCGGTCATATCACTAATTTATGAACAGAGTGACTCTATAATAATGCTGATTTTACTGCAGAATATTACTATATATACCAAAGTCTCAATTTTCTGCAGCTTAATAAATCTCCTCCACTACATTTTAGAGGATAATTATTTTTACATATTTTTTCTGTGCTGCATTTTCATTTATTTGATTTCATATGTTTATTCCAGCCTGTAAAAAAACATATAAAACATAAATACTAAATCATATTTACACCATTTATACACATTCAAAGCCTTATGTTTAATATACATAGAAGAAAACATTCAATGCATCAGTTATTATAATGCTTAACTCAAGAAATAGTCTCTCTAAGAAGCTGAAGCTTATTATACCTTTCCATTTAACTCATATAAAGACTCTGATATTAAAAAAACACTCAAAATTGTATGCATGAAGACCAGAAACATTGATCACAATCAGAGCAAAAGACAACAATGTTATTTCCTTTTCACATTATTTCTCATCAACATTGAGTCTTTTATACATTTACTCCAGTTTCCAGGTTGTTCCACATGTATTTGACAAGCTGATTGACTTTTTATTTTTATATATTCATGTTTTTGACAGGGACAATCCTCTTTGATCAAAGGAGGAATAAAAAAAAGAAACATAAATGAGACCAGAGTAGACCTAAACGGTACATTTTCATTCATTGTTCCTCACCAAATGTTAAAAAGAAAACCTAAAATTGGAATAAAAGAGAGATATTATAAAGATTTTAGGTACACAACATGATAAATAAGCATCGGCAAACAATTTTACAACAATGAGAAACACATGATCAGTTTCCAAAATCTGATTATTAAATATAATTATTGATAAACTGACAATAAAAAGGGAATACAGTATTTAAAATGTGTTCCTCTTTGACCAACTACAACCTTGAAGTAGTGATTAAATATGAATGCATTACTATACTGCTACTAATGATCCAGTAATATAACAGGGCGACTCTGACAGAGGTTGTTGAGTACTTTTGATACTTTACGTAGTACATTTGTTGCTAAAATTCAGAATGTACAACTTCAACTTGTAATAGAGTTTTTTTTTACAGTGTGGTACTCCTATATATATTTTAAACTTAATCTCAAAGTTAAACCATCCCCATCTTCTCTTAAAAAGAGCTGAAGTTTATGTGAGTGTTATTTCAGGCCAGCACTGATAGACATGCGCACAGCTGATGGAAGAGAGGCACATCTGCACTGACGTCACCTCCCCCCCTACCACCACCACCACCACCACCACCGCCCCTCTCTCACCCCCCTCCCACCCAACCCCCCCCCCCCTCCCACCCTCCTACCCCAGCCCCCCTCCCCTTCCGAAAAAGCTGCCAATTTGAAGCTGTCCGTGACTGGGACATACCCGGTCTCTGCTCTCAATGTAGTGAGGAGGAGCAGCTTTCAAGCCAACTTTTGCTGGTGTTTGCATGCACTTTTCTCCAAAGCAGTCTGCTGCGCTGCGGCGAGTCCTCAGAAAAACCCTCTGCTGCAGCCTCAACTAACTTTTTAAGCCACCCTGAGCCACCAAAAAGTCTGCAATATAAAGACGAACAGATAGGCTGAACATAGACCCTTTTTTGGTGGAGGAAATCCAAGCTGAAGCTGAATAACTGCTTTTTTTGTGTGTGTGAGTGCGTTAGTGTGTGTGCGTGTGTGTGTGTGCGTGCGTGTGTGTGCATGTGTGTGTGAGTGTGTGTGTGTGTGTGAGTGTGTGTGACAGTGTCTGGTCTCAGATACTGCTGGTGTCCGGGCTGAGGAGAGTCACGCTGCAGTTTGAGAGGATGGCAGATCCCAAAAGGAGATGAAAAGAGGAGAGCAGCGGAGGTTTGTGTGCGGAACTTGAGTCTTTTGTCCCGGGGTCTCCCTGCACAGTTGGACCGGAGCTGACAATGAAGATGAGCGTGGTAAATATCTCTTTAACACTCACGTCTGCTGGGAATAGGAGAGATATCTTTCAGGTAGTTTTTTGTGTGTCGGAGCAGATTCGAGTGAGCATTTAAATCCTCTCAGAGAGGCAGACAGTGTGTGTGTGTGCAAACCAGCATTTCACCAGTTGTACTCGGCTGCGAGTTCAGACAGAGTTTGGGGGGCATTTGCATTGATTTTATTTTATTTTAGGTAGCATAAGCGTAAATGCTTGCTAAAATTAAGAAAAAAATCAATGCAAATGCACGCCAAACTTTGCCAAAGTGCTGTCATGTGGTTTATTTTCATGCGTAAAGGCGCATTCACGCGTTTAAATGCACTAATGCGTAAAAATGCATTGTTGTTGCTCGCATTGTTCGTAAATGCGTCCGAAAATCAGATAAAATGCAATGCAAACGTCCTTCAAACTCTGTCAAAGCGCTGTCAGGTGGTTTATTTACTCTGATTTTGCAGACGCTCCTTGAGAAGAGTCACGGTTGTATTCGAGGTACCGGTGTAATAATGCACACGGGCCGGCTGCCAGCTTACTGTCTGGGTCAGAGTGGCCAAGTAGGTAGCGCTGCTGTCTGGACTGGAGGAGCCAGAGCTGAAGAAATACACACAAAATCCTCACTTCCAAAAGAAAAAAAAAAAAAAAAGCTGTCATCCGGGTTTGGAGTTCAGTTTCATTGGACATCATCCGTCTATCACCTGGGATCCGTTCGTGACGTTTGTTTATAGTAGTTTAGTTTGCACATGCTGCCGTGAAGCGCGTCACAGAGTAAAAACACAATCTGCAGAAATTATATCATGTCGACTAGTCAGCACCTTCGGCGCTGTTAAGATTTATGCAGCCCCATTAAATGTGGTTATTACACTTCAATTACACTGTAAAGCCTCG
This sequence comes from Scomber japonicus, assembly GCF_027409825.1. Taxonomy (NCBI): domain Eukaryota; kingdom Metazoa; phylum Chordata; class Actinopteri; order Scombriformes; family Scombridae; genus Scomber; species Scomber japonicus. The sequence continues at coordinate 25,998,790 of NC_070596.1, forward strand.
TTTGTGTCACACTCCAGTTTGAGTCATTAAACTGTCATCTCCACTAGATCGATATTTAATTGATAAGGCAGTGGCACTGTTTGCACTATCGCAGCTAAAAAATCAGTGTTGGTCCTTGTTCTTGAAGTGTGAAATCACATGTTGAAGTTAAATGATGTGTTGAGTGACAGAATCCAACTGATCAGGCTGTAAAATGTCAGATATTGATCTTTGTAGTAGATTTTCATTCACAAGTTTTGTAGTTTGTTTTCTTCAGAGTTGCAAAGATTAGTCAATGATTGATTAGAAAACTGGTGTCAGTTATTTTTTTTAAGTAAAGATGCCAAACTTTGTCCGGTTCCAGCTTCATAAATGAGATGATTTGCTTCTTGTTGTTGGTTTAAATCATTGTAATCTGTGTCTGGACTCTGATAAATTACTATGAGCTATTTTTACTATTCTGCGACTTTTTGTAGAAAAAGCAATGAATCAGTTAATTAAGAAACTCATCAGCAGATTAATCGATTAATTAAAGTAATCCTTAGCTTCAGCTCTAATTTTCACTATTGATTATCTTCTTGATTAATCGTATCATCGTCTGATGTGTGAAATATTGGAAAATAGTGGAAAACAAGCATCAGGTTTCATATGAAATCTTCAAACTGCTTGTTTTGGCCAAGCAACACTCCAAAAAACCCAAAGATATTCCATTTACAACCATATGAAAGAGAGAAAAAGCAACACATCCTCATGATGGAGGAGCTGCAGACAGAGAATGTTTGGCTTTTTTCTTTTTTTTTTTTTGCTTTGAAATTCAATCAGTTAGTAATATATTTGTGGATTAATTAACTGTCTCAGAAGTACAAGAGATCACAATCTCATGAAGCGATTACTCCAGGAGATAAAAGGTCATTTAACGTCTGATTGATTCCCTCGCAGGAATGCAGATGGATCGGTCAAGACAAGTTTGCAATATAGAGCTTCCTGCTTGGAGTTACACCTGAGAGTGACTGCGTCTGATGGATTACAGTGTTTTCTTCGAGCTGCTGACATGAATTCAGAGGCCAGTGAGATGTGGAAGATGTGCTCGCCTTCGGGACAAATCTGAAGCTCTGGATACGAGAACGTTTCACACCCAAGTGAAGGACACAAACCATGGACTTGTTATGGTGTGGCGTCGGACTGATCGTGTGCTTTTAACCACCCGATTGTAGCACCCTCTACCCCCCTTTCACCCACCCACCCACCCCCTGCCCACCCACCCAACCCAACCCAACCCAACCCAACCCACCCTCTCTATCCCCCACCCCCACACCCCATGTCACATCTTTCCCTGAATTATGGAAATTTTGTGGAAGACGCTGACTTGGACTCTGAGCCTGGTGGTGATGGCTGCTTCTGAATTTCAAAGCGTCAACAGATTTTCACATAACTCTCAAGGTATGATGTGGACAGGTGATCCGAAAGGTCTTAAAATACCTCTGAAAGTGATATTATCAATCAATTAATCAATCAACACAATATTAATAGGCAAGTATTATGATAATCAAATATGGTTTTGGTCATTTTCAAGCTTAAATGCAGAAAATTGTGGCTTGATTCAGCTTCTAAAATGTGTGATTTGATGCTTTTCTTTGTCATACATGATAGTTAATTGATTAAATTTGGGTTTTGGACACAGAAAAAGACATTTGAAGACATACACTTGTGAATATTTTATGATTAATCCATGCATCTAAACAAGAATCTGCAGTTCTAATGTTCATTACCTCCTCATCTTCTCTTCTTCTTCTTCTTCTTCTTCTCTCTCCTGTTAAAAAGAGGAGTTCCTGTCCTACCTGCAGCACTACCAGTTGACTGTCCCGGTGCGGGTGGACGAGAACGGAGAGTTCCTGAGCTACACTGTGAAGCACCACCGGCCGGGCCGACGGAGACGTGGGGCGGCCGACCCTTTGATGGGAGCGTTGCCTTCGTTGGACCCGGACCCCCCAGAGTCACGGCTGTTCTACAGACTGTCAGCCTACGGAAAGCACTTTCACCTAAACCTGACACTCAACCCCCACCTGGTGTCAAAACATTTTACCGTGGAGTACTGGGGCAAAGAAGGGCTGGAGTGGCGTCATAACATGGTGGAGAACTGTCACTATGTTGGATTCTTGCAAAATCAGCACAGCACGACGAGAGTGGCGCTAAGCAACTGCAAAGGCCTGGTGAGTAAACAATGTGTGCTTTATGTATCTGCTCTGATTAAAAAGTTCACACATCTCCGGCTGCTCCGCTGACCTCAAACAAACCCTGATTCTAATGTCAGATAACTAATATATACCTAGCTTGTGCTGCTCTCATGGCAGCCAATCTTTCAGAGGCAGTGCCAAAGGATTAGACCAATTGTAGTTTGCTTAACAGAATCTTGGCTTGTTTCCATTTGGCACGCCGAGTCTGCAGGCAGCTTGGAGTGAGGTGATGCTCGTGGAGAAAAATCACATCATCTCAGTGATCTGTCAGTGCTTTTTTTTTTTTTTTTTTCCCTTTCCATTTGTGCATTAAATATCACACTTTATCCTCGGGTTTCTTAAAAGCCTCGGTAGCCCAGCTCACATTTCTTTGATTGATTCTTTTCATCATGTGTAAAATAATATCTAAATCATAGATATTGCTCTGTTTGTAGTTTTAAAGTGGCCCCTTCAAATAGAAAACTACACAGCACTAACAAGGCATCTAATTATCCCGTCTAAGCTTCTAGTCCTCGGGCTTTTCTCCACAGACTGTGTGACTGTCCAGCTTCTCTTTGCTAATCAAGAAATTGGAAGAAATTTTAATAGCTGCTATCCCTCCTTCCTTCAGAATAACTCTAAAGAAGGAAGAAAAGAGGCCCTGCGTCTTATTGGCAAATGTAATCATGTGGAGAAAACATGTATTACCATTGTGGTAGCCAAATGTGTTGGCAGGACCTACACGGAGTATCATAAATTGAATTAGTGTTTGCCCTTTTTTGTAACAGCACCAAAAATGGACAAAACTGCTGTCTGTACTTTAATGTAATCAGCTGTCTGGACAGCTTGAGATCTTGACATCACACACTATTAAAACCCCAAATCAAATATGTTTTTTGTGTACTAGTAGTTGTGTTGCTCTCATTGTGTGGGTTTTTTTTTTTTTTTGTAGAGTCAAGCCAGTGTTTTCTCCAAACTAACGTCTCTCTGTTTATGCTCCATGGGGGGTGTTGAAGAGCAGAGATAAATGTTTTTAATCTTGGCCTTCATGTAATTGATGGTTTGGAGTTCTTCTGTTTGACTTCAAACTCGCAGCACAGTGTTGAGTATGCTTAAACATGACCTCCATCAGGACCAAGGTTTTAACATGAGGGAATGTGTTTGTTATTTAAAGGGCTACTCCAGACGTTTAGTCACACATTTTCACAAAGTTTAGTAGTTTGTAAGAGACTGAATCAGCAAGAGGTCAAACTCCCTTTTCCCATAATGCAACTCAAAAAGCAACTTTCAACACACTTTCCCTGCTTCGTAGAGTAAATGCTCCACGTATTTAAAAAACGTCCACACCCCAACTTTGTAACACAGGGTTTCTGTAAATGTTTAAAGTCTTCTAGCTCAAGCTGAGATAGCCTTGATGATGTCATCTGGGTTATTTCAGTTTTCAGAGTTAAGAAAATTTCCTTCAGAGCCACATCTCTTACAAAAACCCACCTTAATTGTTTTCTTTTGATCTATTCTACTTCAATTTTATTTATTCTTTTTCCTTTGTCTTTCATTGTGACATCTTATCTAAAAAGCTGCTTCATCACACAAATGTACAAGTTAACTGAACTCAATGTGGAAAATTGGTTGAATGTCCCTTTAATTAAAATTGCCTCTGTGCTTATAGCTTGAGAGTTTGTGTTTGTAACCTGTTTCTTTCACTGATTTTCTTCCCCAACAAGCATGGTGTTATAACAACAGAGGAAGAACAGTATTTAATAGAGCCATTAAAGAACATATCCTCAACCACCTCCAGTGAATGGAACCTGGAAGAAGCACAGCAACATGTTATTTATAAAACGTCTGCCATTCCCTCACCACAAGAGCATAGCCAGGAGTTCAGCTGTGGCATTTCAGGTTGGTGAACCTCCATCTGGGTTGGACTCTGTGTGGGTGGAACTGACGTAAAGGAATAACTATACATAGCAGGTTAGAGGAAGTGCTGGTTTGGTTCTAGGCCCAGGTTCTGGTAGACATGACCAGGCCTCTTGTGTGCTTTAGTTGCTCCTGGCCTGGACATCTTTCAACCTGTAAGAGCAAGTCTCACTCCAGCTTTCATAAAAAGGCCCTTCAGTGCATAAAGAGTACTAGTCTCAGACTTTTATAGAAGCACAAATCCTATTTATAGAACCAACAATCACGTTCAGATTTTAAAATTCAGACTGCTTAGCTCCACCGAACTACTGTGTCTGTTGAGATATGACGAATTGGAAAAAGAACCAGGTGGATATTTAGGTATTTGGGACAAGGTCTTATAAGAAACAGCAAAGGCTGTCATCGCCAGGAAGCTAGCATGCCCTAACATGTACCATCTTATAGCTTTTTCCCAGAGCATCTGGGTCATAAAGCAAAGGCTTTAGCTGCAAGGTTCAAAGGGGCAGATTCCCTATGTTCATCTAGCATACACAAACCAGCTCTCTCTCAAACTGATAATCATAATTTGGTTGTAGACTGTCATTTCATAATTCGCTAATCTGTCTTCGTCTGCCTGTCATTCACAGACCTCATTAAAAGCAGTGCACCTTGCCAGTTTAGCACACCTTCTCCTCCTCCTGTCCACGCGTCCCCTGTCCCTCAAAACGACAGCGAGCAGTCAAACAGCACCCACCGACAGAGACGCTCCGTCAGCAGTGAGCGCTTCGTGGAGACGCTCGTGGTCGCTGATAAAATGATGGTCGGCTACCACGGACGCAAAGACATTGAGCACTACATCTTGTCCGTAATGAATATTGTAAGTTTGATCCTACTTTTTGGTCATGTTGCTGTTGTCTATCACACTTCTGAACATACAATTCTTCCATTGTTACCAGTTTTTAGTGAGTGGATATGTACAGTAAGATGACCATGAAAGTGTCTAATTGTAGTTTAGCTGTTGTGACATTTGGACACAATTTGTCTGACTTTGTGTCTTTTCTTCTTTTCTGGAGGTCAGGTTGCCAAACTTTACCGTGATGCCAGTCTAGGAAATGTTGTGAACATTATTGTGACCCGGCTGATTGTCCTGACTGAAGATCAGGTAAGAAAATGTCTCTTTCTAGGCAGACTTCTCTCTAAATTACAGTTTTCAAGCCCTTTTTATAGCGTCTGTGTGCTCATCTGTAGTAAGTGTATAACTGATACACTTGGCGTGAGTGAGCTGCAGGATTTTATATGATTGGCTGAAGGGGAGAGAGAAGAGAGACTATTCACCATATGGCCACCACTTCAGATGAAAGATGTGCTCAGGCATCTTCCCTCAGGGAGCCTCGATTGAGGATTTTTACATGCGCTGTACATGTGAATGTATGTGTGATGGGAGAAACAGAGTGTCTTCCTAGCATCTGTTTTTGTAAAGGGGTCATAGCGGCTCTTTATGTAGCATCAGGTCCAAAAAACAAGTTTTCATGTTAAGTGGAGCCACACTTATCCAGCAGGAAGGAAGCACTATCAGTCCTGTTGATGGATAAACTGTAAAGCAAATACGAAATTTAATGGTAGAAGTGAGTCACTGAAGAAGTTGAATTGTTGGGTATTGAGTTGTAATTAATCAGGAGTCAAGCTGAAACCAGCACTGCATCATCAGCTGGCAATGTAATGGTTCACTACAGTATGGTTGAACCTGTTACATTCATGAAAGTCGATGCATTTTGCAGCCTCCACCACAACTTCCCCAACTGATCCAATTGTCTGTCTACTCCCGCTACTCCTTTTTCCACCTCTCCAGCTTTTTATAATATTGAAGTTGCCTTGTTCCACTTCTTCTTTTGACTCATCTAACTCCTCCTGTTATAAATGGTTTTACCTTTACTATGACTACAGCTACTCTTAAATCAAATACAAAAACTTTTTGCTGTTCCAAAAACTGGTCCTCTCACCTCCCTCTGATCCCTATACAGTACTCCTACAAATAATTAATAATCCAGAAAATCATTCTGCTGTGGCGGCACGGTGTCTCCGTGGTTAGAGCTGTCAACGCATGAAGTTAAATGCAAGTTAAATCTTACAATTTTTCTGCATTTTTGCCATCATAAGGCAGAGACTAACAGGAAACAAAGGGAAAAAGAGAGTGGGGTATGATATGCAACACATGTCTCTAGCCGGAGTCAAAGTATAGACGTAATGGTTATGAGGTATGCGTCTTAACCGCCCGACCCTGTGTCACAGTTTTTGATAACTTAAGGAATATACACACATATTCTCAATTACTCAATACTTAACTGTACAATATGATGATACGACAAGACACAGCATGATACAATCCAATACAGCACAATACAATGTGGTACGATGCAATATGGTGTGTTACAGTGTAATACGATGCAAAATGACATAATCTGACATGGTGCGACACACGGTATGATACATAACGATACAGCAGGAATTGGCACAATACAATGATATGATTTGACATGATACATAATTATATGATACTACGACACAATTCAACACTATACAAGACGATGCTGCCTGATTACGATGTTATATGACACAATACGATACATTATGATACAATATTAGACAGTATAACACGATATGAGACAATACGATACATTACGATACGATATGAGACAGTACAATACGATATGACACCATACGATACGATACAATATGAGGCTGGGCGATTATGGCAAAAATCTAAATCATGATTAATTGAACTTTTAACCTTGATTACGATTAATGAACGATTATTTCCACCCTTGATGAACAATTATGTATTTTCACAGTTTCTTTTGTTTTGTATTTTTACACTGCTGCCCTCACATGAGTATCTTTAGGGAGTGAAAAAAAGATCTTTTAAGGTGTGACACAGTGGTTAATGTCTAGTTTACTTGATTAGAACTATGTAAAGATCTTGGTTTGGGTTAAAATCATCACTGGAGACAAGTTTTCAAACTCCTTAAAGATATGCAACCTTTGCTGTCATGGCAACAGTGAACAACACGACTAATTGAAATGAGCAAGATTAAGTCGATTAGAGTTTCTAAATGTCGGTTTCGATTATTTTTCGATTAATTGCCCAGCCCTAGTACAACACGATATGACACAATACGATACATTACGATACAAGATAACACAATTCAACACGATACGATACAATACAATGTGTCATATGACTCCACAATATGACACAGTAGCCTACTATGATACATGTTACGATACGAAATGACACAGTATAGCCCTATACAATACAATATGACACTGTAGCCTACTATGATACAATATGACATGATACGAAATGACACAGTATATCCCTATACAATACAATATGAGATGACATGATATGATACGATACGAAATGACACAGTATAGCCTTATACAATACAATATGACACAGTACAACTGAAGTGAATACGACACGATTCGACGTGATACGATATTATACACGATATTGCACAATATTGTACTGCACTGAAACAAACTGTAAATTGGGTTATTTCATGTGGTTTTGTTTTGTTGTACTATATCACGTTGTCCTGTCTTGCGTGTGTGTTCTTTGGTCTGGTCTTTTTCAGCCAAACCTGGAGATTAATCATCATGCTGACAAGTCTCTGGACAGTTTCTGTAAGTGGCAGAAGTCCATCCTCTCTCATCACAGCGACGGCAACAGTATTCCAGAGAACGGGATGGCTCATCACGACAACGCTGTGCTAATCACCCGGTAAGTCTGGGCTTGCATCTCGTGGGATGTTGACCTACAGGTTTTCATATACTTCAAAGAGCTTGGGAGTTATTTCTTTCAGCTGTTACTTTAACTGTAGGTAGCACTTATTTTCTCATTCTTTTTAAGCAAATAGGTTGTAGTTATTTTTTGTTGTTGGCTCATAAAGGTTGTGTGGTCACAGTTCAACTCACACTATGTGTATGTGTTTTCTAATAGAGGTTGGCCAGCAGCTACAGCACTGAACTTCCCAATGTCCAGCTCATGTGCTCACACTTTACCTCTAACTGTTAATGCTGAAGGGAATAAATAAAAATCCTTAGCTCTGAAAATAAAATATGCTGTTTTAGACGTACTGTACCTGTCACACTGCAATTTATGTCAAGGGTGTTACCATAAAACAGCAAAACTCTGTCATTACCTGGAATAGACTTCATTGTTGCCAGAACTGTTTGGCCACATAACCAAGCGACTTTATATATTCCCCCCACTGGTTTTGTCTAGAGAGAGGATGGCGTTCTGTGATTGACGTGGGCTAAAGCCAAACTTTTTGACTCTCTGGGCTCCTTTACAAAACAGCCTTTCTATCATTAGTGTGCTCTTGCTTGTAGTCTGTCAGTTGATGTTCTCCAGCTCCTTTGGCTCCTGTTTTTATTATTGGTTTTAGCTTCGCTCAGTAAGCACAAGCACCAAAAGCTGCTTAGTGGAGTCTATGTGCAATAGTCACATGGTTTATCTCTGTGGCCATAATTTTTGTTGCTTCTTTTTTAGTAGGAAGATGCCAAACACCTCATTCAAGCCAACCTATTCATTCATGTTTAGCTAGACCTGCAAGATGTAGACACATCGTTGGCACCAACAGTCGGTCCAAGTTTTATTTGAGCATTTTTATTTATTAGTAAGGTTTTGGCTTCTTGGAACTTCTGAAATCCAAACAAGCTGACAGACACACAGCTTTTTTTTTTTGGCCTTTAAAAATTTGAGCTAACATGCTAATTTACACATCTAGCTGACACGGAAAAAACAGAGTCATGCTTCTGACCTGTAAGTGTAATTTTACTACTTTTAGCTCTGTTTTGGTCCCAAGAATTAGCTTCTTAAATGTTCTGCATTTTTTATAGTTGCTAACTTTGTCTGTGGTAGCTTATCCATACAGTAAAGGTTTTGCGAACAGTAAAAATAAAGGAGTCAAATTATTCTGTAATATTAATTAAAACAGCTATAATATACTACAAACTGTGTAATATAAGCTCCTGTTTTAGCTTATATATAACTTCAACAACCCTTTAAGAATTAGCTTCCTGGAGTTTTTCACCAGCTAGTTTATCAGAGTTGATTTGCTAAAAACAGCTGCCATGTTGATGAGAGCAGTGAGGCTGAACAATATAGTAAATGAAAGTGAAAACACCCTGACAAACAAGAAAATCATGATTTAAGTGTCCTCAGCTCATATACAGTAGTAAACCGTAAAGCTAAAAACATATGAGCTAAAAAAGTCTGTGAAAAAGTGAGGCTCATCCATACAGTAAGTTTTTCCTAACGACAAAATTAAAGGAGCTAAAATATTGATTAACACAGCAATAATAGTCAGTGAAGGAAACTGTGATCCTTCGCTTTAATATATATCAAGTATATTAGCGAACAAATGTAGGCTAATCTCCCATTTCAGCTCTGTTTTGGTCTTCAACAACCCTTGAGAACTTGAGTTTTTCGCTACCTAGTGGCTAACTAGCCGTTGCTAACTAGCCGTTGCTAACTAGCTGTTGCTAACTAGCCGCTGCTAGCAGTTTATCATGGTTTATTTGCTGGTTTAAGTGTCCTCAGCTCACCTGGCTATAGTAAGCTAACATCTAAAAACATATGAGCTAAGATATTTTGTAATTTTGAGCTTTAATATTCATTGGACACTTCTTTTATATATCATTTATTTTAGCTAGCATTTGGTAAACGTTTTTAATGTAACACCGAGGAAGCTAATATCATATCTTGCTTGTACACATCAGCACATAGCACTGCAGTTGTTTTCCTTGCTGGTATGTGGTCATGCCCCATAATTTACGTCCCGTGCTTAAAGTCAATGGTACATAAATTTTGAATAAATAAACTATTGGTGAATACCGAGTAAAAGCAAGATAAAAGTAGGCGAAAGATGACAAGATGATAAGCTGTGAGGAGGAGGCAGCAGCTCAGCTCAAAGATGCTAGAGATTGTTTAAGTGGCTGATGGTAGGAAGCCCTTATTAACCACCATGTCTGCAGGAGAAGTCACACATTCCTCACAATGGTGGAATGCACCTAAAAATGCTCAGTGCGATTTTAACATGGTTGATGTTTGCAGCACTCACCAGAAAAGAGGTTTATTTTAGTATTTTATCTTTGGTTCAATGATCGAAGTAGATCTACAATGATAAGTCCATTTATTGATATGTCAGTTAACAGAAAATTAAGCATTAACTTCATTTATTTTCAGTTATTTTTCATGCAAAAACTTGAAATTTCCTTCGGCTTTAGTTTCTCCAATTGGATGATTTGCTTCTTTTCTATTAATGTAGTTGTAAATTGAATATATTTGGGTTTTTTGGACTGTTGGTCTGAGAAAACATTTAAAGACAACACCTTGGGCTTGGGAAGATGTGATAGATATTTTATAGACCAAACAATTAATTAAGGAAATAATCATATCAACTACAAAAATAATCATAAGCTGCTGCTTTAGACCTCAATCAGGCTCTCCTGAAGCAGATCCCAGTTTACAACATTGGTATCAATCAACAGAAAATGAATAGGTTTCTTCTTTGGCTCTACTTTCTCCAATTTGATGATTTCCAACTTGTCTGTTAATGTAGGAAATATAAATTGTCTATATTTAAGTTTTTGGACTGTTGGTCTAACAAAACACAACATTTAAAGAGAACACCTTGGGCTTAAGAATATGTGATGGACATTTTATATCAGGTATGTCCAAACTGTTGTGGCTGCAGGTTTTCACTCCAACCAAGCAGAAGCACACCAGGCTCGACTCATTTAATCAGCTGATCTCAGTCTTCAGACAGTTGTTTGATCAAATTGTGTGCTCTTGATTGGTTAGAACAAAAACCTGCAGGCACTCGGACCCTTTATATAATAGTCTGGACATGCCTGTTTTATATCAATCAATGATCAATTAATCAATCAATCAAGTCATTTTACAAAAACTTGAGATATCCTTTTGATCTACTTTCTCCAATTTGATGATTTGCTACTTTTCTGTCATTATAGAAAATTTCAATTGTCTATATTTGGGTTTATTTGGACTTTTAGTTTGACATTTAAAGACACCTTGGGTTTGGGAGGTATTAATCAAGGAAATAATCATATTGGCTACGAAAATAATCATTAGTTGCTGCTCTAGACTGAGGTTTTTATATTGGGCGTTACAACCAGGCTCTCCTTGGTGTGAAAACTGGCGTCTTCTCCATCAACACTGTAATCATCGATGTGTTGATCTCCTGCAGCGATGCACCAGCAGAGCAGCACTTACACCCCATTTTCACTCGAATGACTCACCTCTTTCTCATTTTAACTTCGCATCATCATCACAAAAGTGACCTCTGTCTGTAGCGCCACTGCTGCTTTCTCTTTGATGGATAATATTTTGAAGCTGCCTTGTTTATGAATGAGGATTGTCACATTTAGGCGGGGAAGAAAAAGAAAAAGAAGCAGAGGGAAATTAGGGGGGAAAATAAAAATAAATAGACGTCTTAAACGAGGTCTCGATTGTACCTCATTGGTTTGGAGCAGCTCCACAGAGAAGAAGGGAGGGAGTGAGTGAGAGGGGTTATGGGGAGAAGAGGAGAGGAGAGGGAGGAGGGAAGGACAATGAAATTAAATTTGCTCTTGCCCTTGGTTTTAATAGATTAAAAGCTTTAGGAAGGATTGGATCATTCATTTGAAATGTATGATGTGTTTCTTAAAGCACTGCGGCTCACAGCTTTTTCTCTCCACTGCGCTCTCTCGCTCTATTGGATTACCTGTAGGTGGGGTTAACAGTCGGGACGCAGCATGACTTCTTCTTTATCCTCATTCATGTCTGAGCTCTGCAGGTTAGCTGGATGACATTTAGCCAAAAAAAAAAAAAGGCTCATGTGATAGAAAGAGAAGCAGGGAAGGAGAGAAGGAGAGAAGGAGGAGTGAACCAGGTGTTTTCTCGAGTTATGACTTCATTATATGCAATTGTTATGCTAAAGGTTGTAGTTAGATTATATCTTGCCAGTGATTAAATGTGGAAAGAATGGAGGATGGCAAAAAGCCAGTGGAACAAAATACTGTACAAAAAAATGTTAATTTAATTGTTTGTGTTCTTTCCTTCTCTTGCTTGTCCTTAGGTATGACATCTGCACCTACAAGAACAAACCCTGTGGTACCTTAGGTGAG
>NC_070596.1:26016073-26178573 GCF_027409825.1 Scomber japonicus
AACTTGGCAACAGATGAATTTCTATTATCTTGGTTGCATTTGATGCTTTTATTAGATAACTGCAGTGGAGAGATGACAGGAAGCGAAGGAGAAAGGAACTCACTGTGTTGTGTTGTGGTTCACGGGGCACGGACAGAACTGAGCTGATCGACTTTGACAACTGCAATTGATATGAAGCAGCTTGAATGTTTCACTGGAGAAAACTCAACACTCTCTTCTGTTCTGTTGGTCTTGTTGAACTACAAAAACACGCCGTCCACTTGTGATATTAAGAGTAATGTTACAGACTGATGCCTCCCAAAAAAAGAAAAAGATGTTTGGCTTCCAGAGAGCACGTTAACCAGACAGTGTGCACGACGACGTTAAAGAATAGGTTCATGATTAAAACAATAGTCAGGAGCCCAGATAAACACTCAAACTGGTTTTTTGCTCAGTGAAATGGAAAATGGGCTGTTTTTAGTCAAAGCGCTCCACAACACAAGCCAACATTCATCCATTCACACACAATTTTGGGGGTTCAGTATCTTACCCAAGAACATTTCAATATGCAGACTAGAGGATCCAGGTATCGGACCACCAACCTTCTGAACCCACAGCCGCCCCAATAGGTTATTTCTACTGTTCACACTGACCATAAGAAGATTCCTCCCCAAACATATTTATAATGTAAGTGATTGGAGACAAAATCCAAAAAGAAAAAGTCCTCATTTTGGGCAAGAATGTATTTAAAAGTTTATAATATGAAGATAATATGAAGCTTAAGCCGTCTTATTCAAATAAAGTGGATTTCTTTTTTTGCATGATTGTGCCTCTGTTCAGCTGCAGTGGAAGAATCATCAGAAAAAAGAGGTAATTAGGCATTAAAAAGACACAAACGTTGAATTTAAGTAGCTAAATATCAGCTTGATTTGACTAATTCAGACTTTTAGAGCTTCATAGTAGATTCAGATAGACTTTTAAATATATTTTTTTAATGCACAGAAGAGAAAAAAATTTAAGTTTAAGTTTATCTTATAATATCATATGAAGCTTCAACAGTCTGAGTTATTCAAATAAAGTGGATTTCCTTTAAGTGAGGGTTCTCCACTGTGGGACTAATAAAGAAATATAGTATCTTATCTTAAAAAAACTAAAAACTTTGAAAGTAAGTAGTTAAATATCAGCTTGATTTGATTCATTTGGACGACTAAAGCTTCACATTAGCTTCAGATCAACTTTTATGTCCTTTTTTTTGCATTGACTGTGGATTTAGTCCTCCATCACTTTCATTGTAAATGCATTATGAAGGGATCTTCTAACTCAGTATGAGCTTATAATGTAAGTGATTGGAGACCAAAGAAGTCCTTGTGTTTAGCAGAAATGTATTTAGAAGTTTATCTGAAGACAATACAAAGCTCAAATCATCTTGCAGTGGAAGAATAAATAGTATAGTTAAATATCAATTTAATATGACTATTTTGGACATCTGAAGCTTTATATTAGCTTCTATATATATTCTAAATCCATTTTTTTTACACAGGAGGAGGACTGTGGATTTAGTCCTCCTTCACTTTACATTATAAGTGCATTATGAAGGATCTTCTAATGGTCAGTATGAACAGGATTACAGCAAGAAAAAAACAGCTTTTTAGTTTTTTAGTTTTAGTTGACTTGACTCTTGTTTTAGTTCAGACTTGAAAAATTGCGAACCGCTCCTTTAATGTCTTTTTTTAGCTACAGCGGATTCAATTTTCCACCGCTTTGTTATTTAAACTGGTGAAACATGAAAACTAGAAGTCTCTTTAGTTCAAAGGGAAATCTGTCATCCGGTAAAATAAAGAGTTGTTTTCGCTGTATGCTTTGTTCTAACCTTTTCTTTTTTTTCTCTTTTTCTTTTTTTTTTGGGTCAATCGAGTCATTCTCAGTTAAAAGTCACAGTTTCGGGTCGCTGGTTAAAATCAAAGTCGAGTTAAGTCTCGGCTTAAGTCATTGAATTCGTGAGGAGTCATTCCTCTGGAAAATAGTATTCCTCTTTTAAGGTTCAGATCATCTTTAAAAACCTTTTATCACCTCTATGATTGTGTGCTCTAATAATTCCTCTTAAACAAACACTATTTACTACTTGGGTTCACCAGACGTGTAGCCTCCTCCTCCTCCTCCTCTTCCTCCTCCCTCCCTCCTCCTCCCCCCCTGCAGACGTCTTGAACTGTATCTCCACATATTTCCTCATGCAAATGTCAGTGTCCACATACCTCTGGCTCTTTCTTCCTGAATATAAAGCAAAATAATGATGATGTATTAGTCTACGTATCCCTCTCATGAGAGTTCAGCAAGATGGCGATTTCCTTTATTATGTCTCGTGTCTGCTTCTGTTGTGGGGCAGTTGTAAAAATAGTCTCTACTTCTAGAGGATGTATAAAAAAAACACACACTGCAGCGGGGTTTCAACCGGGGCTGATTTATTTCCAGAGTAGGGTAAAATGTCATAAACGCCGGGCCTTAGAAAAACAGGTTCGGGGCTGTGCGATGTGGTCGGGTTTGTTATATACATTAGACCTGATTTGTGCTCATGGACTGTAAGGAAAAGTAAGCTTTGACATCCTGCTGTAACCTGAGATGTTCTCTCAAATGATATCCAGACAGATAAGGGTTTTTTTTTTCTTTATAGAGAGAAGGAATTGTTAAAATGATTTATTTTCAGTCTTCAGTGTGAAATAAATTCTTGAGGAGAGGACGAAGTTTTGGGTCTCTTTCGATTGATCTAAAGGCTCCCAGTCAGTCAGTCGGTGGGTCGGTCAGTCGGTGGGTCGGCTGTAACTACTCTCCCCTCTCCTCCGTGGCCTGCTCAGACCTGCAGGCGGTGATTGACAGGCAGGCATCAGAGTGGTGATTAGAACTTTTTTTCGTTCCTGCCGAGCTCCAGACAGGGTTCGACCCTTGACCCCTGGCTCTCCTCCACACAGCTGTTTCAGAGCCACAGAGCTCGATTTTTTACAGCCGCTGCCACAGAGGTAGACATCCATTGCTATTCAGCAACCTGGACTGTCCGCAACCATCTAAACTGTGTCATTAACAACCCAGAAAGGCTCATTTTTAGTTGCATTAACTCCCATTTTCCCTCTGTTTCTTCTTATTTTCAGTTTCGGGATGAACCACGATGGCATCGGGAATTCCTGCGGCACCAAAGGCCACGAGACAGCCAAACTGATGGCCGCTCATATAACAGCCAACACCAACCCTTTCTCCTGGTCTGCCTGCAGCAAAGACTACATCACCAGCTTTCTCGAGTAAGTGGATGATGGTTGTTCCCTCGGGGACGGTCTGAGTGTGTTTGGATTTGCCTGCATGTGTGTGTGTGTGTGTGTGTGTGTGTGTGTGTGTGTGTGTGTGTGTGTGTGCGTGCTGCAGAGGAAAAAGGTGCAGCATGCCTGTTTTCCTGCAGCTGTCTCGCTTTACAACTCCGCTGCCACGGGCCGGCCCTGGTGGTGACCCACTAGGCTCGTCGTTCCCCACTTATTCACATCCATTTCATCACCGAGACTCCTGCCAGACCTCCTTGCGGCTGTGTATGATAACTGGGTGCCTTCCACTCTTGCATCCTCGCACCACAAGGCGGGTGATGTTAGCTCATGCGGTCCTCAGTGGTGATGTGTAGGCCGGCTGCCTTCAACCACTGCTCCGCTGTTTTGCGGATAGGTCAAAGAAGACAAAATCTTGGAGCGCGCAAATAAACTGAAAGAGCAAAAAGCACTGACATCTTGGCAGAGCGAGGCACCGCTTGGCTGAGCACTGCCAGGCTGGCATGGTAAAAAACTTTCACAGGTCTTCTAGTTCAGAGTCACAGAAGGCCAGACAAAACATCTGGAGTTGGCCTTCAGAGTCTGGCAGAGATCAGATACCTATGATCGTGGCGGGACTGAATGAACTTAAAGCTACTTCCCTGATTTCTGCACAACATGGGTCCACTGAGTTAAAGCTGCTTTTAGGGGAGCAGCTCTACTTGGAATTGGACATGAAGTGAGCAGAAAATTTGATGATTACAAAGGAGGTTACATCTGAAGTCAGACCTTTAAGTTTTTTCCTAATTTTTTAATATTTAACATGTTACTGAATACATATATTGCTGTTTTTAATTCTTTTAAATCAATATTTTTGTTTATATGTAGTAAATAAATCATGATGTGGGCTTATTTGGAGCACACATGGGCTTAAATGGAGTCACAGTACCAATTAAACCCACTTTATTCATCAAATATCTTTATTTTATATTCCAAAATCTACATGAAAAAAGTCATCAAATATGATAAGTTACATTACTTTGATGAAGTAATTGAAATAGTTACATTACTTATTACATTTTAAACAGAGTAACTAGTAATCTGTAATCTATTACATTTCCAAAGTAACCTGTCTATGCATTACAATTTGATCTGATTTTAAAGGCGGCATATGATCTGTCATTTATATTCAGTTATAAAGTCAGACGTCTATACTAAACATGATCAAAGTGCCAAAACTTGAGTTGAAAGTCTGTAAAAATACTCCCTGAAAGTCTTTTAAGTCGGAGCTTCAAACTGCTTTAAACGCTTCATTTGCAAAGTTACCTCTACTTCCTCCTCGTGACGATGTCAGATCGTGCCCACAATGTTTGTTACGTTGGCCTAATCTTTGTACACTCATACCTTCAGATCAGATTTGCATTAAAACAAGTACAGATGTAAGAAATGTTTCATATTTTGAGTAAAGAAAGAGCAAAAGAAGTTAAATCTAGTGGAAGCTTCCTCATCAGGAGGGGCGGCTTTAAAGAGACAGGAGCTAAAACGGCCTGTTTCAAACAGAGGCTGAACTGAGGAGCCGCATAAAGAGCCAGTATAAGATAAATAAGGAGTTTTTTTTTCTCTAAATCATGCAAATATATTCCAGTAGAGCCCCTGAATAAAAATATATATGTGGAAATGTTCATACTGTAGGTCCCCTTTAAAAAAAACAGAGCAGCGGAGTCACCCGTGTCTTGAATAAGATATCTGACAGATCCCACTGGAGGGTTAGGGTTAGTGTTGGTTGCTGTGGAGTGAAGACTGACATTTCTCCACACACAGAGCTCAGAGAGTGAGCGTATTGTACTCTCTCCTGGGCGGGCTGAGCCACTGTTGGGAAACAGTTTCATTGTGTAGAAATAACACAAGAGTGGTCAGAATAGTTCCCGCAGATGAGAAACATGTTGCCATCCTTCTTCTTCTTCGTGCCAACACACAGAATGAGGTCAAGGATTTCTGGCATTTGCAGGAAGAGTCAACGTCCTGTCACTGTTTATCCTAATGCTGAAAAAAAACAAAAAAAAAACGCACTACTACTCAACAATTTGTGCAAAGACTCATGTTAAAGCTGCTCTGTTTATATTTAAAAAATGCATAAAATGAGGCATTGTGTATAATGTGGAAGAGGTTGCTTGTAGTGTGATGAATCTACAAATAATGATCACCTGACTCTGCAGCTCCTTCGCAGCTCTGTGGCTCATTGTTGTTTCGGTTTTGCAGCTTGACTCTTTCGGTTTCACCCTTCTTGGCTCTCGACTGTCTGGTTTCCAGCAGCAGCATCAGACAGCTGTTAGCTATGTGGAAGAAAAAAACCTCACTTTGCACTATCTGATCAGCACCGAATGACAGAGAAATGAAGTTAGTGACTAGCTGGAGGAAGATAGTGGAACATTTTTGAGGCTAAAGAGCTGGATTTTTCTCTCAGGGGAATGATAGAGAGGAAAAAAGTTAAGAGTTAAAAGAGTGAATTTTGTCAGATATTAATGTGAATAAGTGTGGTGCAAACTTGGGCTAACATTAGTGTAATCAAGCTAATTGTAAGTAACATTAAACTTATGGAAATATTGCGACAATAGTCCGACTTTTGAATTTTTTTATGAAAATGTTGATGATTATAAAAAGGAGGTTACATCTGAAGTCAGACTTTTAAGATTTTGCTCAGGGCGCGCAGGTGGTCGAGTGGTTAGAGCGCATACCATATACGCAGCCGACCCCAGTTCGAATCCCGATCGGAGGTCCTTTGCTGCATGTCACACCCCCCTCTCTCTCCTATGTTTCCTGTCTATCTACTGATAAATAAAGGCGTCTATGCCAACAAAACCTTTAAAATAAAAAAAAGATTTTGCTCAGGAGGGTTTTTCCCTCATTTTTTAATATTTAACATGTTACTGAATACATATATTGCTGTTTTTAATTCTTTGAAATCAATATTTGTTTTATATTTAGTAAATAAATCATGATGTGGGTTTATTTGGAGCACACATGGGCTTAAATGGAGTCACAGTACCAATTAAACCCACTTTATTCATCAAATATCTTTATTTTATATTCCAAAATCTACATGAACTAATGAATACATTTTACAATGAGAGATAAATGTTGCTTTATAAGAAATGATCTCCCTTATAAATCATGTCAGTATCCATGAAAAACAGCTGAACTTTAGATTTTGATGCTTAATGGGTACACTTAACCTAAATAATTAAAATAGTTATATTGCTAATTACACTTTAAATAAATAAAATGCAAAATAAAGAGTAACTAGTAATCTTATATTTCCAAAATAACCCTCCTAACCCTTTCTACACCCACACAACAGATATAAAAGCTAATATAACTCTTCAAATCTTATTATAAAGGAGCAATAATCTCCAAAATGACCACCAAGACACTTCTAAGAAGCCCTCAAATTAATGATTAGTTAGTTTATTTGGATCCCCAGGAGCTGTTACCTAGGCAACAGCTACTCTTCCTGGGGTCCATGTTAAAATAAATACAACCAATTACAATTACAATATAACATAAATGCATACCATTAAGACTGCAGTGTAAAACATTACAACATTACCTGCCTAACAGTGGAGGTCAGAGGTCAGAGGTCAGGGGTCAGGGGTCAGGGGTCAGGGTGAGCTTCAGTATTTGGTTAATTCAGAGTAGTAACAGTAACAGAAGTTTATTATGGGAGCTAAATCTCCTGCACTCATTGCCCTCCTGTCTTAACATGCGTGCTTGTGCACAGTAATGATAATAAAATGATAATGAAAAGCTCGGCTAGAGACATAAAACACACATTATTCTCACATTATCCTCATTTGCAGAGTGTTATCTTTTATTGCCCCCCCCCCCCCCCCCCCCCCCCCCCCCGGGATAATGGAGCCTATTTATTTAAGCTCAGAGGGGATTGAAAATATCTCAGTTTGTAACTTTTTGCTTTCTCAGTGCAGTTATAGACCTACGGAGTAATATCCATAATATATAAAACAGTGAGGTAGCGTTGGTAGGATGTGTGTGTGTGTGTGTGTTTAAGTCCTTCCTTCCTTCCTTCCTTCCTTCCTTCCTTCCTTCCTTCTTCCTCCCTCCTTTCCTTCCTTCTCCTTTCCTTCCTTCTTCCCTCCTTCCTTCATTCCTAATTTCCTTCCCTACTTCCTTCCTTCCTTCCTTCTTTCCATCCTTCCTTCCTTCCTTCCTTCCTTCCTTCCTTCCTGCCTTCCTTTTTTCCTTCCTTCTTCCCTCCTTTCCTTCGTTCTTCCCTCTTTTCCTTCATTCTTCCTCCCTTCCTTCCTCCTTTTCTTCCTTCTTCCTCCCTCCTGTCCTTCCTTTGTCCTTTCTTTCCTTCCTTCTTCCTCCTCCTTTCCTTCCTCCTTCCTTCCTTTCTTCCTTCCTCTGTCCTTCTTTCCTTCCTTCCTCCTTTCCTTCATTCTTCCTCCCTTCCTTCCTCCCTCCTTTCCTTCATTCTTCCTTCCTTCCTTCTCCTTTCCTTCCTTCCTCCCTTCCTTCTTTCCTTCCTTCTTCTTCCTCCTTTCCTTCCTACCTCTTTTCCTTCCTTCCTCCTTTCCTCCAACAGGAGGGTGTGAGGTAGTGTTGGTAGGATGTGTGTGTGTGTTTAAGTGTGTGTGTGTGTGTGTGTGTGTCTGCTTGTGTATTCATGTTTAGTTTTTAAGCCAAGCCCTCCCCAAGAAAGCGGATAATACCGGCCGCGGTTGTCAGATGATGTTTCCGGGCTGAAAGCTGTTCGAGGAGGGTTTGTGAAGTGCACTTGTGACAGAGATGACAGCATTATATTGCCAGCTTCCAACTGGGACACAAAGAGCCGCTTCTCTTGCTGCACCGCCGGGTTCCTCTCGGTTTTCTGGCTCGAGTATCCGAGGATGACCGGAGCTGATTTACTTACTTACTTTAACTCTGAGCCCCGAACTTACTCAGCGTATATTATCCCTCCGGTTTGTATCAGTCTGTTTCTTTTGGGTTATTTCTTTTCATTTTAGTTTTATTGCCTTTTTTTTTTTTAATGTTTCTTACAAAAGGGGTTCTGTCTGTAAACTCCAATTATCCTCCCTTTCTCTCCCTCGATCAGAGTTTTGGATATCGCACATGCCTCTCCTTGCCAAGTAAACAACTTTGGCTGTGGTGTTGGCCTAGATTCATCATCTTGCTGCAGCAATATGTGGCGCTTTGTTTGGGTTTTTTAGGAATGGTTTATGAATGCACTCACAGTTCAGTCACAGTTTATTCTCCCGAAGTCTGCGTGCCAGTTTGTTATAAATGTTAACAGACAGACAGGCAAGCAAGTTCGGCTTTATTAGAAAAAAAAAAAAAAGAAAACCTCTCAGGGAGCTCATTCTCTATTGAATTTGATATTAGACTTGTGCCTTATGATAATTGTGGGGTTAATCACGCTGTTGTCTCACCGCTGCTTGGATCCAATCAGCACAGCGTGGTTAATATCTACGTAAATGAAGCGATGTCAGAGTTCAGGGATCGCTGATGCTGATCCTCCCCCCCCCACACACACACACACCACCACCACCACCACCACCACCATCGTTTATTAGAGGATATTTCCTGCTCGGCATAATGAATTTGGCCGTATCCACCGGACAGGAAGCCTTTGCGACAATGTCAAATAATAGCCTCTATGTTTAAACTTTTGACTATTTTGTCTCTGTACAAACCAATAAATAGTGAGGCTTGCCCCTTAGTTCACAGGGAGTCCGAAGGGCCTCTGAGGCTGGTCTCTCTTGGTCTCCCTCTCTCTCTCTCTCTCTCTCTCTCTCTCTCTCTCCCTCTCTTGGTGTCTCTCTCTCTCTCTCTCTCTTGGTCTCTCTTGGTCTCCCTCTCTCTCTCTCTCTCTCTCTCTCTCTCTCCCTCTCTTGGTGTCTCTCTCTCTCTCTCTCTCTCTCTCTCTCTCTCCCTCTCTCTCGGTGTCTCTCTCTCTCTCTCTTGGTCTCTCTTGGTTTCTCTCTCTCTCTCTCTCTCTCTCTCTCTCTCTGTCTCTCTCTCGGTGTCTCTCTCTTGGTGTGTCTCTCTCTCTCTCTCTTGGTGTCTCTCTCTTGGTGTCTCTCTCTTCTCTCTCTCTCTCTCTCTCTCTCTCTCTCTCTCCCTTTCTCTTTCTCTTCCTCGGATGAGAGAGGGTCCTCCGAGGAACAAGAGCCAAGAAATAGGATTATTCCATTCAGTAACTGAGAACATGAGGATGGACAGAAAGATGGAGGAAAGACAAGAGAAAGAAGGGAAGCAAGAAAGAGTTTGGAACATTTCTTCTTTTTTTAAAATTTAAGACTCTGGGATGAAAACAAACAGCATGTATTATATGTCTTCTTTTATTGTTAAGCAGTGGCCAAAAAAAGTCATTTTTAGACTGTTTAGTTCCATATTAAACAATAGAGAATTTATGCTCTCGTTAAACTGTTGAAGAAAACAAGACGTTTAACATTTAAAATTAACTTTAAATTGTGCATCGATGCTGTTTAAACAACAGGAGACGGAGCAAGAGTTCTGGTTATAACAGAAGCGTTTAACAGGTGATTTATGCAATACTGAATTACTAACTAAATCCAATTCACTTCGTACATAGATTTGCTCTTACATTGCACAGTTAAGCTAGAATAATGAATGAAATACAGTAACAATATAAACACAGAAATGACACAATATAATAGAGAATAGCACTCTCTGTATCACTCATAAACTGAACTTCATTCATAAAATTGGTGTACTACTCCTTTAATTTGTTAAAATGACTCTGGATGATGGGAGGTGTGGTTTAGCTATCAGTTTATTGGTTTTTATGACAATAAATACACAGAAAATGAAGACACTGTAATTTATAATCCTATTTTTGTGTTCAGTTATATATATATTTGCAATATAATAACTTGTATTCTATTCAGATTAGTTGAACTACCCCAAAACTGCTGAAATTGGCCCTCTGATCAGGAAATGTAGGACATAATAGAAACGTATAGGCGCTTTAAGATCCCAACATGTTTTAGGAAGTATAAAAATAATCTGTTTTTCTGCAAAATAAAAGATCATTTACTTCACTAAAATCCTTATAATGATATACGACTCAATGAAAACGTCTGAATCTAAGAATAAGTGTCCACACAGTCATTTAAAAGTCTCTGATCAGCTTCTATTGAGCTTCATCAGTGTGAGTTAGTCATATCAAGTGATATCTGACACATTTACAGTCTTTTTAGCATCAGATTCCCTCTTAGTGTTTCCTGTTGAGCTGTGGTGGAAGCATAGTAACAAAAAGACTTTGCTACTAAAAACACTGTAACGTTGAAACATAGAAGATGAAGATTTGACTCATTTGGACGCTGAAGCTTCATATTAGCTTCAGAAAGAGGACTGTGGATTTAGTCTTCCATCACTTACATTGTAAATATCTTATGAAGGATCTTCTAATGGTCAGTATGAACAGGAGGAATGATTACAGCAAGAAAAAACAGTAATTGAATCCATAAGTAACACAATGACATACAGTATGACTATTTTAGTGATGGGTTTAAGCTCTGTAATGAAATATCTAAAAGTAAAGTCTAGTCCGATGTGGGACCCTGCGACAAACTCCTAACAAATGGTGGTCCGTGGTCTAATTTATGCCAATTTAGGGGTCCTTGATTTTAAAATTAAGGCTGATTATAGAAAGAAAAACCAGTTTCAGTGTTCATTTGGGCTTCTGACTAACACAGACTTGAACATTTGCCATCAGATCCTTTAAAACTTTCAGTAAATTTAATGTTTGTTTGTTTAAGATAGCAGCAGATGAATGTGAAAACAAACTGAAAAACACATTTTTGAGTGTAAGTTGACTTTAATTCTCAGAGTCTTGAGCTTTCACAGCCACTGTAGAAAGAAATCTCTGACACACACATATCTCAAAACTATCTGCATGACTGGAGATCTCCAGAGGTTAAGTGAGAAAAAAATGTGTTTTGTAATTTTGGTTGAACTCTCCCTTTAATGCTCCTCTTACTTTCAGTCTTTATTCTGGGTCAAAGTTGCAGTTTGCTCAATCATAAAGCACAGCTCTCTACGTTATTGTTGTCACCGAGCCCACTTTTCCTTTCGAGGGATGGGAAGCATTCCACTGCATGTTGCAGCTGCCACAGCTGGAAAGAACACAGTGTTATAGTAAATAGTCGTAGTAATATTTTGCCTTGAGAGAGTCCTCTGACTCAGGGAGAAGAAGAGGAGGCAGAGATCAAAATGAAATACGGTTCCTTCCCCGAACTGAAACTTGTCTTGTGTGTGATTTTAGTAACTCGCAAAGAAAACAGCATCCGCGGCTCAGTGTGTAAACCCAGAATCAGCAAAAAAGCCAATCTGAAGTGTTTTTTTTTTTTTTATATATATATTTTAAAGCTACTAAAATAGAAAACTGCTGTGTGCCCCCCCCCCCCCCACTGCCCCCCCCCCTCCTCCCTTCCTCCCCTCCTCCTCCTTTGAGTTCTTTGTGAGTGCACATATTTCTATCTGACAAAACAGACTAAACATAATCCTAGGCCTGGACATATGACCCATAGCTCACTCCAGATTTTTCTCTTCCTTTTCCCCGCTCTGTCATTTTATTGGCTCCTGTGTGGATTCAGTACAAGCAGTGACATACAGAATAGTGGAGCATATAATCAGAGAGGGCTGGTCTTTTTAACACACAGCCTGCCCTCTTTGCCTCTGGTAAAAAAAAAGTCTCCTGCCTTGAGCTCCAACGGCTGCCTTTGATGAGGAGGTGTTGATGTGTAATATCAACATTAATTACATGTCATTTGAGATCCCTGACAAGCTTCCTACAATGGTAGTTTGATGGCAAAATTAAAAGAGTCACACAACACCAGCCGAGGTCTTAAAGAGAAAGGTGGTGGTGGTGTTTAGGAGAAGGGGAGGTGGAGGGGGGTGGAGGGGGGGGGGGGGGTAATCGTCCAATCTTGGCACTTCTCGCAGAAAGTGTAGAAAGGTTCCTTTGTGTAAGAAACAATTCTATTGTAGGTTTGTTTTTTTGACAGCTCAGGTCGGGGGACGTGTCTGGACAATGAACCTCTGAAACGAGACTTCCTGTACCCAACAGTGGCCCCGGGGCAGGTGTACGATGCAGACGAGCAGTGTCGCTTCCAGTACGGAGCCTCCTCGCGCCAGTGCAAGTATGGGGTAAGAAACCAGCATCTTTCACAACACTCTGCTGCTCATTGACCCAAAGTCACCAATAATACACAGTCCAGATAGTAACTAGGACACTTTTCAGGCTCCTTAATTAATTAATAATCAAAATAATAGTTAGTTGCAGCCCTAGTATGACTGATAAAAGAAGAGTGGAGCGATTTTCAGGTAGAGTAGATCAGGTATTTCCATCAGAAATGAGTCTCTAATGAGGATTTTCCATTATACAGTTCTAGCACCACTTGGTTTTTTTGTGTTTCCATCAGGGATAGTACCTGGTACCTGGTGCTTTTTTTTGTAAATGCTCTGCCGAGGTTCCAAGCGAGCCGAGCCGATACTAAAATGTGACGTCAATAGACTGATTGGAAGAGTCATCAGTGCGAAGTCCAACACAAGAATCAAACCCGCCACCCATTTTTTGGGGCCTTTTATTGTACAGGTTAGTAGAGAGGAGAGAGACAGGAAACGGGAGGCAGAGAGGGGGGAATGACACGCAGGATAGGACCGCTCAGCGTGGGATTCGAACCGAGGTCGCCTGCAGTGATGACTGTAGCCTCAACACGTGGGGTGGGTGCTCTACCCACTGAGCTAAACACCGCCACGAAACTGCCATTTTTAAATATCAGCAACAGCGTTACAGCGAATCGGTTTCTCTTCTCTTACTTTGTGTGTGACAGAAAGCCACATACAGCAGCAAGTACACCATCGCCTCCATGTCCTCCATTGTTTATGTGTTTGTGTAGCATATAAATACTCTGAAGTAATGGAAAACGACGTGACTGGTACCAAAAACAAGTAGAGCCGAGTGGTGCTAGAACTGTATAATGGAAAAGCCCCATAAGACCTATAAATGTTGCTGCACACAAATCTGTAGAAGTATAAGGTACTGTAGTTTCTCTCTAAGAGCATCACATGTGAGCTAAAGTGCTTTGACACACTTTAAAAATGATTATTTTGGGGTGTTTTATGACTTACAGGTGACAATAGGTGAAAAATTAGGTTGAATTACATGCAGAAAGCCTCTAAAGGGATTAAATGAATCTCACACATATAACCGAATGAAAAGGTGGAAAGACACATGAGGTAGAGTTGTTGGCTGTTAATGTTGAGTGCTGAGAATACACAGTTGGATATTTGGAGGTAGGGAAGAAGGGATGCACCAGTCTGGTCCACCTGATCTCTGCTGATGCCAACCTCTTAAAGCAGATTGAGTATTGGCCAGATGTCACGATGCAAAATATATTCCAGTTTTTTCAGCTATGTCTCCTAGAAATGACATTTATATGCAGCTACATTGCAACAGCAGTTACATTTGTACGTAATGCTGCCAGAATGCAAAAATATTGATGTTCTTTTCTTCCCACGATAATATCTCATCCTGCAGTACAACAAAATCAATAGAAACTACAGCAATATTAAACTCAGCGCGGTTAAGTTTAAGGAAAGATTATATTTATTTAAAGGAACAGTGTGTATGATTTCCTTGCTGTCCCGAGCGTGTAGGAGAATCTACGTTAGCTACAAAACTTGCAAAAAGAGTCAGTGTTTGGTTTGTCCTTTCTGGGCTACTGTAGAAACATGGCAGTGCAACATGGCGGCCTCTGTTGAAGACGACACACTCCCCTACATAGACATAAAGGGCTCATTCTAATATCATTTTCAGATGATTATACATTAATTAAACCATACTTGTGACCATTATATACTATTTCTGCCAAATCCGCTCCTCTAAATGCCATTAAATAATACAAACTGCGCTCGGTTAAGTTTAAGGAAAGATTATCTTAGTTTAAAGGAGCAGTGCGTACAATTCAGTGGCATCTAGTGGTGAGGTTGTAGATTGCAACCAAATTAATAACCTCGCCATCCCGAGTGTGTAGGAGAATCTACGTTAGCTGCAAAATATATTCCAGTTTTTTCAGTTATGTCTTCTAGAAATGACATTTATATGCAGCTACATTGCAACAGCAGTTACATTTGTACGTAATGTTGCCAGAATGCAAAAATATTGATGTTCTTTTCTTCCCACGAGAATCTACGTTAGCTGCAAAACTTGCAAAAAAAAAAAAGCAAAAGTCTTTCTCTAGAGTCAATGTTTAGTTTGTCCATTCTGGGCTACTGTAGAAACATGGCGGTGCAACATGGCGGCCTCTGCTGAAGGTGACCCATAGACATATATACATAGACGCCGCATTGACTGTGGAGAGGCGTGCCTAAAGCGCCGCCATCTTGGTACAGGGCTAGCAGAGACAGTAGTGCATGTATATCTATGGAGGTAAGAGCTACTCCACAGTTTCAAAGTAGAATTATTCACTGAAATCTCGACCGATTTCCAAATGGTTTGATTAGTTAAAAACGTGTCTATCTATCTATCTATCTATCTATCTGACATTTGTAACAAACAACCCGTGTGAATTTTATTTATTTATTTTTATTACAATTGAGCGATGTATGATCACTTTTTAATAGTGCAAACACATCATTCCTCTATAGACATAATGCACTGCAGGAGCGAGTGGCCCTGAACCAAGATGGCCGCCGTGTAGGCACGTCGCTCCAATCGGCAGCAGCAGTCAATGTGGCGTCTACATTTATATGTCTATGAAGACATAAAGGGCTCATTCTCAGATCATTTTCAGATGATTATACTTTAATTAAACCATACTTGTGACCATTATATACCATTTCTACCAAATCCCTTCCTCTAAACACCATTAAATTCTACATACTGCGCCTTTAATACAGAAAAATTCCACATATAACTCGAAGCTTAACACGTTTATCAACATTTAAGCGAGACAACGATCCTTCACTAAACTTAAGCAACGTGCTTTTGTTGCCTAAACTGAACCGTAAGCAGGTCATCCACCCCCGATCTCCTTCCTGCTACTTCAGAGTGATAAATATAAATGAAGCACTTAAATCATGTGAAGTACTTTTGCCTGTGAACGTAATCCAGGCAGCGATTACATTTACGCAACATAATTGAGGAAAACTATTTAAATCGTATTTGTAAGTAATTTCTAAGGAGACAGCGATTGTATAATGTCATAAAAGTGTTTCTGCTCTCAGTCACATTTATTATTAACTCCAAGCCAACTCAGTTTTTAACTCCATTATTAAAGCTATAATTAACATTTATTTTCATCATTGAATAATCTACAATTAATGGTTTAGTCTACGATTCTCAGAAGCCAAGGTAACGTCTATAAACAACTTCTTTTTTCTGATCTCAAGTCCAAAACACTATTAAATTTTTTTTTAAAAAGACAGGAAAAAAAAAAGATATTGAATCATAAAATATAAAGAAAAGCAGCAAATCCTCACATTTAAAAAGCTGGGATGAGGTAATGTTTGACATTTTTACTTGAAAAATGATTATTTTTTAAAAGGCTTTCAAATAAATGTTCAGTTGATTGACTAACCTTTTAATTTAGTAAGTGTTTGAGCTTCATATTATGAGTTATCCCAAAAAAAGGAAGGAGAGAACAGGTAAAAGCTAAGTTTAAATTGGAATATATGTTCATTATAAGGTGTAATAAAGGTAATAACAACAGGTTTATATTTCCTGGTTGAGATTAAACATGCAAAAGGAGATAACTGTTTTATAATTGCCTGACAACTCAGAGCTGGTGCAGAGGTGTCTCTCCTCACGTCGCCTTATTCTTCTTTTTAATCTCTAAACTTCACAGACAAAGAGATGAAGGATAGAAGTCAACACTTGCCTCATTCTGTGATGATAATGATCCCTTCACCTCCCTCTCTTTCTCTCTCTCTCCCTCTCTCTCTCTCTCTCCCTCTCCCTCTCTTTCTCTCTCTCTCTCTCTCTCTCCCTCTCTCCCTCTCCCTTTTTCTCTCTCTATCTCTCTCTCTCTCTTTCTCTCTGTCTCTCTCTCCCCTCTCTTTCTATCTCTCTCTCTCTCTCTCCCTCACTCTCTCTCTCCCTCACTTTCTCTCTCTCCCCTTTCTCTCTTTCTGTCTCTCTCTCTCTCTAACCCTATCTCTCCCTCTCTCTCTCTCTCTACCCCTATCTCTCTCTCTCTCTCTCTCTCTCTCTCTCTCTCTCTCTCTCTCTCTCTCTCTCTCTCTCTCTCTCTCTCTCTCTCTCTCTCTCTCTCTCTCTCTCTCTCTCTCCGCTCCTCGGTACATAAAAAGTGACACAGTGAGCAATGAAAGACAAGAAACAACCGCACGGAATTAAAATTAAAAAAAAAAAAAAAAGAGCGACTGAAAAAGATCCTCAAAGATTTAATGAACAATAACGTAGATATTGGTTTGCGTTACATAAATATTTGGGCACACGATAGGAAAGAAAAAAGGGGAGTGGGGGGGGGGGGGCAAAGATTAGCTGAGATCATAGAGTTATTTCATTTCATTGAAAGAAATATCTGACAGCAGATTATAACAGGCCTCCCAAATCAAGCCCTGTTATTTTGGCTCATAAGCTCATAATTGTGGTTTTAGATCAGCATGAAAGACACCCCATTTATGAGCGGATTGGATTCCAGCTCTGATTCAACGGAGCAAGATTGTGAGTTTTCTGACAAATCAGATCTGTTTCATACGGCCATCTGTGAAAGAGATGCCCTCTGCGACTGCACACAGGACAAGACGTGACCACAGAAATGAATCAAAAAACGTCTTAATGAATGGAAGAATCTGCTTTACTGACGCTGCGGTTCACTCATAACCTGCTGAACTTCTCTCTCTCTCTCTCTCGTATTTAAGTGGATGTATTTTTTTTACATTTTCTTATCAAAGTGATGAGAAAAGCAAGAGGGGGATTTTTTTTTATTTTATATATCACACACATTCATATTGCAGTTAACCCTCCCGTTGTCCTCAGGTCAAGGAAGGACAGAAGGAAGGAAAGAAGGAAGGAAGGAAAGGAGTAAGGAGGGAGGGAGGGAGGAAAGGAGTAAGGGGGGAGGGAGGGAGGAAGGGAGCAAGGAAAGAAAGGAGTAAGGATGAAAAGAGGAAGGAATTTAGGAGAGAAAGAAGGAAGGAAGGACAGGAGGAAGGAAGGAAAGGAGTAAGGAGGGAGGGAGAGAGGAAAGGAGTAAGGAGGGAGGGAGGGAGGAAGGGAGCAAGGAAAGAAAGGAGTAAGGATGAAAAGAGGAAGGAATTTAGGAGAGAAAGAAGGAAGGAAGGAAGGAAGGAAAGGAGTAAGGAGGGAGGGAGGGAGGAAAGGAGGAAGGAAGGAAAGGAGTAAGGAGGGAGGGAGGAAGGAAGGAAGGAAGGAAGGAAAGAAAGGAGTAAGGAGGGAGGAAAATAGGAAGGAAGGAAGGAAAGGAGTAAGGAGGGAGGGAGGAAAGGAGTAATGATGAAAAGAGGAAGGAATTTAGGAGAGAAAGAAGGAAGGAAGGAAGGAAAGAAAGGAGTAAGGAGGGAGGAAAGTAGGAAGGAAGGAAGAATGGAAGGAGGAGGGAGCAAAGAAAGAAAGAAGGGTGGAGGGGAAGAAGGAAGGAAAAATTAAAGAAAGAGGGAAGAAGAAAGGAAAGAAGGAAGAGTCAAAGGAGAGATGGGGTCAATTTGACCCGGGAGAACAACAGGAGGGTTAAAGATATATTTTACTGATAAAAAAATAAAAGTTGCACAAGAACTCCTGCAGCTCTTCATCTCTTCAGACTGAGAGATAGTATGAAATGATTTGCAGTCCTTTCAGCAACACATCTACAGACCAGACTGAAATTAAGCAGCACACATGACCTGATGTGTCCTCCGCAGCTCGTGAGATGATTATCGGAGACAGGAAGTTAAAAAAACATCCCAACATTTTTTTGCTTCTTTCTTGTGAAATACTGGAGAGCAGAGAGCCGCAGAGATTAGCCGCCTATTAGCTGATTTACTGATAAGTCGATCGGCAGAGAATTCATCTGCAACAATTTTGATAATTGATTTATTGTTTTAAGTCATTTTTTAAAAGCAAGAACACCAAAAATTGGATAGTTCCAGACTTTAACCCTCCTGTTGTCCTCGAGTCAAGGAAGGAAGGAAGGAAGAAGGAAGGGAGGAAGAAGGAAGGAAGGAACGGAGGAAGGGAGGATGAAAGAAGGAAAGGAGGAAGGAAGGAAAGACGGAAAGATGGAAGGATGGAAGGAAGGAATGATGGAAGGGAGGAAGAAGGAAGGAAGTAAGGAAGGACGGAAGGATAGAAGGGAGGAAGGAAGGAATGATGGAAGTAAGGAAGGACGGAAGGAAAGAAGGGAGGAAGGAAGGAATGATGGAAGGGAGGAAGGAAAGATGGAAGGAAGGAAGGGAGGAAGGATGGAAGGAAGGAAGGAATGATGGAAGGGAGGAAGGAAAGATGGAAGGAAGGAAGGAATGATGGAAGGGAGGAAGGAAAGATGGAAGGAAGGAAGGAAGGAAGGAAGGAATGATGGAAGGGAGGAAGAAGGAAGGAAGGGAGGAAGGAAGGACGGAAAGATAGAAGGGAGGAAGGAAGGAAGGAAGGAAGGGAGGGAGGAAGGAAAGATGGAAGGTCGGAAGGATGGAAGGGAGGAAGGAAGGAAGGAAGGAAGGAAGGAAGAAAGGAAGGAATGATGGAAGGGAGGAAGAAGGAAGGAAGGATGGAAGAAGGAAGGAAGGAAAGGAGGAACAGTCAGAACAGACGGGGTCAATTTGACCCGGGAGGACGACACAAGGGTTAAAATGAGGGATTTTGCTCTTTTGGACAAATCAAGACCTTTGATAACACATTTTTTTAATGTTTATAGACCAAGTGATTAGTTAATTAATCAAGATAATAGTTAATAGATTAGTAATAGATTATGAAAATGAATCACTGCTGCAATATTGGGTAGTTTTCTGCATAAATTGAGCTACTTTTTGTTGAGTCATGCAGGTAAAATGGTTTTAGACGATCACTTTTTGCTCCATTTGAATTTTAAAAAGTGCTTATTCATCTTCGCCTCCTCTCCTAATTCAGTATGATTAAAACTGACGGGAGCACTAGTGAGCTCAACACTCATTGAATGACTGGTAATAAAAACCAAATTACGTCTCAGTGAAGTTACTATTCGGTCATTCTGCCTTTTTTATAAAGCCTTGTAAAAGCAGTCACAAGCTGTTTATATTAGAGAATACTTTTTTTAAGATCCTGGTTAATCAAAATGCTTTAGATCATTTTTTATTATATATATACATGGTTTTTGGGTTTGACTAAACTTATTATGACCAAACAGAAGACAGAAGAAGTATTATAAGACCAAACAAGCTTTATTTTTCCTCTCATGCATGATTTATATGGACTAAGATACTCTATATTAATTTAAAATAGAAAGAGTTTAATGCTCTGATTGGGCTCCAAACACTGGATTAAATCAGTAAGAAGGCAGCGTCCCTCTTTAACATGAGCTGCTCACAAATCAAACCAAAGTACATCTTGCTTTGTATTTAGGGGTCATTACCAAAAAAGGTTGAGAACCACTGATGTAGAACAATACAACGGCAATATTTCACCGAATATGGCCCATGACACCTTCAGGGGGTTCAACTAAATTCAAACATTTAAAAGATCCTTAAATCACAGCGTGAGACCGTGTCAAAGGTGGGAAAAGTAACAAAGACGTCGAGAGAGGAAGTTTGAGGGTAATTTACGCCACTAATTCGGCTTTAATGATACTCCCGACTCCACGGTTCGACAGGCTCAGCAGCTACCAATGTAACGACAGGCAAACCCGAGCAATACTGGAAGCTAGAGGTATGAAAAACAAACAAACCTTTGATGGCTATATTAGTGAGACCCTTACAGAGTGCCCCCCCAACCTTTTTTCTTCTTTCTTTTTTTTTTTTTATCACCAGCTTGTTCTCTCTTAGCGTAAATCTATCAGGCCACATCCATGTTCGTTAAGGCCCGGCCCGCTGACCTTTTAGCGGGGCCGAGATAGTGAATGGAGCAGCGGGACGGCTTATTGAAACCAGCTGGCAGAGGGGAGTCGCTGCAACCAGAGAGTGGCAGTTTGCCGCTTTATTTAATCTGGATAGGCTCAGGGAGCTGCAGGGCCGTGGCATATTTACTGACCTCGGGGGTCAGAATCTATGCGTGGGACCATAACTCTTTTTCATGGGCCTGCTCTTCTGCCGTACACAATTGTCCTGTAAAAACCTTTGAAGTTGAGACTCAGGGCGACCCAGTTCAGTTTAATGGGAAATCTAATGCAAGGTTGTGCAGAGCTGTCCTTGTAACATGTGTTCACTTTATGGTTTAATTTATTTGGGGGCAACTTGTGCTGTCTTCTCTCTCTGTACGTCTCACACACACACATACACACACACACACACACACACACACACACACACACACACACACACACACACACACACACACTCCCCTCCGTCTTTCTTTTAGTAATCTAAATGGATTCTCCTTATGTTCTAGACTGAGGAGTGAGGAGGAGAAGATGGAGATATGATGTTTATCCAGACCACTCAGTAATACTCAAGATATTTGTTAGGCCTACAAGTCGTCTTTATCTAAGACTTGGGGGGCCTATTGCTCACTCTTGATTTCCCCTAAGAAGCAGAAATGGGATTTCTTGAACTGATGTCACGGTCCCGTGTGGTCCTGAGGTGAACGTGAGCAAACATTAGTCATGGTGTTGATCCAGCTGACTCTTCATTTCTCATAAGAGAACATTAAGAGCACCCAGTGACCCTTGGCGTATTGCTCAAGATGCACAATGATCCAAAGCATATGGGCGCTTCAAGTTAGCAGTTCTTGATGTGGTCTCATCAACTCCTCTCATCCTCTGATTTGATCTGGGATCGTGTAGATTTATAGATACATTTTCATAGTGGGTTTTTTTTTTTTATTTGTCTCACTGCTGTCAAACGAAAAGAGGAAAACCACCAAAAGCTGCTGATAAATCATCCTCACCCTTTATTCAGAAATCCATCCTCCCTGTCCTGCTGAATTGATTTATTCTGACCAACTTGCTTTTGCCTTCTTTCCTAGGAAGTGTGTAGAGAGCTCTGGTGCCTTAGCAAAAGCAACCGCTGTGTTACCAACAGTATCCCTGCTGCAGAGGGGACTCTGTGCCAGACGGGCAGCATCGAGAAAGGGGTAAGTCATTTAATCTTCCTCTTACGTTTAAAGGTTCGGCCAGATTATAGAGAAAAAAAAACATGTTTTCTTGCTTAAGCTGAGTGGTTTCTGTTTAAGATCTCTTTCTCTCTGAGATTTCCACACAAATATAATAGACGGGAATATAATTTGATGCAACTTTTAGTTGTTTAGTTGTTTAGTTAAAAACTAAACTTTAATGTCTCTTTCAAGTGCTTGGTTACATTTAGAGCTGCAATGATTAGCTGATAAGTCCATTTATACGCACATTTTTACCTCAATTATGAAGATTTACTGCATGTTTTTTAATCATATAAGATAGTAAATTATATATTTTGGGGTTTTTTGGTTGTTGCTTGATAAAAAAAGTGATTTAAGGATCACTTTGGGTTCTGGGAAGTCATTATTAGGCTTTTTTTCACAGACTAAACAATTCGTCAAGATAATAATCAGTTTAATCGGAAAAGGAAATAGTTGTTTGTTGCAGCCCCTGGTTACAGTAGCCAGCCAAGCTAGCTGGTTATCTTGTTCAAATAAGTTTATTTCAAACCATGGACTCCAGGAGACGTTTATTCTCTGGCACAAGTGTAAGGTGCATGACAGCTAATTTGATCGTTTTCTTCATTTTTGGACTCGCCAGCTCTGCGTTTCCTTTATTGTCAGCTCTGTGAAGACAGTTGGGATTGATTATGGTGGGAATTTGCATGTCATTACTTATCAAACTTGAACTCTAAGCGAAAAAAAGAAAGAAGAAAGGTTTATTGTGGATGTGATTCCGCTGAAATTAACTTAATTTGTTCCAAACTCTTGCCCTGATTAATGCTGGTGTTATCAGGCCTCTGTAATAAAGCACAGATCTCACTGTGGAGAGACTGAAGAAAGAGTCCATGTGAAAAATCTTCTTCTGCATCACGATTAGGGTTAGAGGTCCTTTGCATTATTCAGTGTAATGGCATAATTTCTTTTTTAGTAAAGAGATATTGCTGTTTTGATGTAAAGTTCAAAGCTGCGAGCATTACAAATTTTGGTTCAGATCCTTTGTATAAATCTTAAAGTCTATTATCTGAAAAGCTGGACAAATAAAACCAAAACTAACTGCCTGGACAGAATCCACAAGAAGGAAGTCAGAAAAGTTTTTTGTAATTTGGGAGAATTTACCCTTTAATTCCCCTGATGCAGCACCTGGTGATGTGAAATGAGCACTTCAGTACTCTCCTCTGGGTGCAGCAGTTAGCCTCGGCTAGTGGTACCTCGCTGCTTCCACTTGCATCTATCCCGCTCTGGGAAGGGGCAACATTCCCGGTGTGTGTGCACTCACTCATGCAATGGGTGCAATCACACACACACACACACACACACACACACACACACACACACACACACACACACACACATGCAGGCACGGCAGGCTTTAGGTCATCAGCCCACTGTTGATGCCAGCCAGGTTAGGGGAGACAGTTTTAACACGGATTACGGCAGCCATTGTCACCGGATGGTCCGAGGTCTAAAAGGGAAGAATGGGAGAGTGTCACGAGCTGTCACCCGTCATTACCATTAGCTCAGTGGAGCCTTTGAGGACCGGGGCCCACGGACAGGGTCCTGGACAACACAGGGGGCCCCAGGTTGAGCCTGGGGGGCTTTGGAACAGCTTTTGGAGCAGCTTTAGGAGAGCCAGTGGCATACCCTGTCTGCCCCTGCCGGGGACAGCTTCAAAGGAATATGAATGTCAGCCATTTCTCACCCTGCGTGTAATGGAGAGAGGCCCTCCCAACAGGAGAGGGGAGAGAGGGAGATAGACTGGGGGAGGGGGCAGAGAGAGAGAGAGAGAGAAACTGACGGACACAGAGGAGTTTTTTTGTGTTTTTACTGAGTTCAAATGGATTCACAGATACCTACTCCCAGCCTGCTGTTGAAACCAGACTTCATCTTCCTCCCCTCTGTGTCCAAAGTCACTCTCCTCGCTCACTCCTCACTCCTCTCTCTCCCAAATGCTAATCTTGTTTAGACAGCGTCTCAGACTAATTTGGAGAAAGAGGACAGTGGCTCAACGTAGCCCTCTCACCTTGACTGTCCCAGTCTCTCTGGGTTCTTAACCTACTGACACAGTTGGAGAGACAAAGGGCCGTCTCTGATCCCCTCTTCCCTCTGGATCTCTGAACAGCTTAGCATGAGGCTTAAAACACTCCTGCTCAAAGCACCACGCAGCCCTTTCCAGCCCTCATCTGCCTCTGAATCACAGTGCAGTGGAAACAATGAACAAAAAAACAGAAAAAAAATACAGAAACTTTCCAAATCAGTAATTATACTTTGATAATATGATGGTTTTAAGGAAAAATGTGTGGAGGAAAGTTAAAAACAAACTTTTTTTTTTGTTTGTTTTTTTGGGGTTTATTTTTGTAAAACCGACATACTCAGAAAATGCACAAATGAAAGGAAATACACTTCATTTGATTTTCCTCTACTTTCTGGTGTTAAGTGTGTCACAGTTGGAGTCGGGCTATAGTTAGCCTAGCTTAGCTTTAACACTGCTGGCAGAGGGAAACAGTTAGCCTGGCTCTGTATCCACAGTGAAGAAAACATGTCCACTAGCTTTAAAGCTGTCTTATTTACATAATATATTGTGTTTAATTAATCTATACATGAACAGAAATATTAAAAAACACTTTGTGGTTTTAGCTGGCTTTAGGTTTTAGGCTAGTTTTAGCATCAGGCTGTTGAAATAGTAACACAGAAATCCCATTAAACCCACAAATGTTCACTTTTACATTTATGTTCATATGTATTTAAAAAGCAACACATGGCAAAAATAAAAAAAGACATTTAAACACAATTAAAAGGGAAGGTTAAATTGGAAATTAAATTAAGCTAAAATAGAGGGTAAAGACAGAGGGTATAAAAAGTTACAAAGAGCACCGACAATAGACAAAAAACATGATACAGTGCATTAATCAGGACTTAAAAAGAGAAAAATAACAATAAAGAAACACTAAAATAAATCCTTCCTTCCTTCCTTCCTTCCTTCCTTCCTTCCTTCCTTCCTTCCTTCCGTCCTTCCTTCCTTCTATCCTTATTTTCCTTCCTTCTGTCCTTCTTTCCTTCCTTCTGTCCTTTTTTCCTTCCTTGCATCTATCCTTCTTTTCCTTCCTTCCTTCCATCTATCCTTCTTTCCTTCCTTCTGTCCTTCTTTTCCTTCCGTCCTTCCATCTATCCTTCTTTCCTTCCTTCTGTCCTTCTTTTCCTTCCTTCCTTCTCTCCTCTCCTTCCTTCCTTCTTCTTTTCCTCCCTCCCTCCTTCCTTCCACCTTTCCTTCCTTCATACCTTCCTTCCTCCCTTCCTTCCTCCCTTCCTTCTCTCCTTACTACCTTCCTCTTCTCCTCCCTCCCTCCTTACTCCTTTACGTCCTCATTCCTTCCTTCCTTCTTTCCTCCCTTCCTTCCTTCTCTCCTTAATACCTTCCTCCCTCCCTTCCTTCCTTCCTTCCTTCATCAGTCCTTCCTTGACTTGAGGACAACAGGAGGGTTAATGATAAAGGGGGGATACAACTGAATTCAGTCACATAAACTACACAATACTAAACCTCAACCTCAGGGAGGGAACGCAGAAAAGCAGTTACAAAATATAAAATGACAGGTATGAGAGAAAGAAATAACAGGACTAATGCGGAAATGAAATTATAGGGTGAGTAATAGCGTAATCACAAGTGTGTTTAGAGGAGGGGAAAAAAGAGGGAGAGAACGTGTTACTGAAGGAAAAACCTCATCAGTCTGCGTACTGTATAGTCTACATTTCATTATGTACAAATGCAGGTGAATTTACAGTGTGTCCGTGACTGTTGGAAATCAGTAAAAGTGACACTGTTTTTAATAATTTGCAGGTAATCGTGTGTCTCGGGTTTTAAAATAGTCC
Organism: Scomber japonicus; assembly: GCF_027409825.1. Lineage (NCBI taxonomy): Eukaryota > Metazoa > Chordata > Actinopteri > Scombriformes > Scombridae > Scomber > Scomber japonicus. Next base: position 26,041,502 of record NC_070596.1, read on the forward strand.
TTGATATGACTCTGTGTTTTAGTTAGAAGGAATTATTCAACTGTATTAGAGCAGAATAACCAACGCCCCCCTCCCCCCTCTCTCTCTTTCCCTCTCTGTGTTTCTGCTCCTCCCCGGCCAGTGGTGCTACCAGGGGGAGTGTGTAGCGTTCGGTACCTGGCCTCAGAGTGTGGACGGAGGCTGGGGGCCCTGGTCGTTATGGGGGGAGTGCAGCAGGACCTGTGGGGGCGGTGTATCCTCCTCCATGAGGCACTGTGACAGCCCAGCGTAAGTAGGCAAAGTAAGCCACAGCAAGCTGAACACACACATCCAGGTCCTGCCTACAGGTGTGTGTTTGTGTGTGTGTGTGTGTGTGTGTGTGTGTGTGTGTTTGTGTGTGTGTGTTGTATATCCAGGTGGGAGTAGAGCTAATTAGACTGTCTGGAGTAAAATATTTCCAAGGATAACTACCCTCTTCCTTATGAAAATAACAAGTTTAGAGGGTCTTTCTTTAAACCTCAATGTGATGACTTTTTTTTTTTTTTTTTTTTTTTTAGAGTAAAACATTAACTTCTAATTTTGGCCAGTTTTTGGTTTGGACTCCTACAGGATGTAAGAAATCATTAAGCTTAATTTATGGTCTCTCAAAATGGTGTAATGAATGGTACGAGTAGTGCAAAAAATTGTACAGCCAAACAGGAAGTGGTGCATTTATTATTTAAAATGAAATAAATTATATTAAAAAAAAAACACACATTTGTTACCATTCTGTATGTTTTTCCTAATCCTAATCTGTCAGCCAGCAAACACAAGTTACCACATAAAGCTCTAATGGTCCCAGTAATTGGTATCAATGATTTTTAATGTGATGCATTGCTGGTTGAACAGTTCAGGAAGTGGGCAATCTTAAAATAAAGCAATGTAACTTTTAAATTGACCAAAACAAACACTGTTTCTCATTAAATAAAAACCAAAGTTAGATCTCTTAGCAATAAAAATAAAGCACCAAACCACCTTTTTTCTTTCCTTTTGGCTGCTAACTCCAACCTTTTCTAAAGTGGCCTGGTACGACCTTATTTTATGCTCAGCTAAGATAACCAGGTATTTAACCAATTCCCCAAATGTTTAACTATTCCTTTAACCCTCCTGTCGTCCTCCTGGGTTAAATTGACCCCATCTCTTTTGACTGTTCCTTCTTTCTTTCCTTCCTTCTTCCCTCTTTCTTTGCTCCCTCCTCCTTCCATCCTTCCTTCCATCCTTCCTTCCCCCCTCCGTACTTCTTTCTTTCTTTCTTTCTTTCCTTCCTTCCTTCCTTCCTTCCTTCCGTCCTTCCTTCATTCCTCTTTTCCTTCCTCCCTTCCTTCTCTCCTAAATTCCTTCCTCTTTTAGTCCTTCCTTCCTTCCTTCCTTCCTTCTCTCCTTCCTCTTTTCCTCCTTTGCTTCCTTCCTCCTTTCCTTCCTCCCTCCCTTCCTTCCTCCCTTCTTTCCTCCCTCCCTCCTTACTCCTTTTTTCCTTCCTTCCTCCCTTCCTTCCTCCTTTACTTCCTCCCTTCCTTCTCTCCTTCCTTCCTCCCTTCTTTCCTCCCTCCCTCCTTACTCCTTTTTTTCCTTCCTTCCTCCTTTACTTCCTCCCTTCCTTCTCTCCTTACTTCTTTCCTCTTTTCCTCCTTCCTCCTTTCCTTCCTTCCTTCCTTCCTTCCTTCCTTCTCTCCTTACTTCCTTCCTCTTTTCCTCCCCCCTCCTTTCCTTCCTTCCTCCTGTCCTTCCTTGACCTGAGGACAACAGGAGGGTTAAAGCACCTGTGTATTATCTTCACTTTTGTATTCATGGTTAGTGCTTGAACTCTTTCTTCTAATGAAACTGAGCACAGTAAAATGTACTCATGCACCTTTAAATGCACTGACGTTGCATGTGCAGTCAGTTAAAAACACCGTCTCCCAGCTGTTTCTTCTTACTCTCTATTATAGAAAATAATGCTGCTTAGCCTTTTTTAAAAGCCTTTTTATGTGTCCTCATTAGACAAATGACTGTCCGGTGCATCTTTGGCTGGCTTTATCTGTCTGCCATCTTTGCATTCCTTTGTTTTGGAGGCTAGATATTACGTCAAACACATCATGGGAAGACACGAGAAAGAGCCAGGGTGAACCAGAGGGAAGGAAAAAAGTGGGGGAAGGAGGAAAGAAGGGGGGGAAGAGGAGAAGGCAACGGCATAATGTGGAACACCTGTGTAAGGTGATGCTGCCTCTCAGTCTCAGGCATCAGTGCAGAGAGGAGGGAGGCAGAGAAAACACAGGCAGCACAGCCTCTTCACATTTATTACACAGCCTGTCTCGCAGTTGTTTTGCAATGAAGTGGAAAGAGTCGTGTTGGAAAGGAAGGCTAATGAAGGTGAGAAGAAGGGAAAAGGTGATAAGAGAAGAAAAATAAATCCTTTAGAGATGTAGTAGATGTGCAGTGAAGAGTAGACAAGAAGAAAAAAAAAAAGAAAAAGATCGTTCTGAGGTTACAGACTTTTGTCTCTGTCCCAAATCTAAATGTCATGACACACTTAAAAAGCTCTAAGAGCATGAATGAATCATTGGCACACGCACGCAGCCACACAAACACACTTTGTCTTCTGGCAGAGAATTTTTGAGACCTGTTTCACCAAACCCTTCTCAATGTACTCACTACATCCCAAAGATTATTAGTTTGAAGGATTTGTTATTGTAATTGATGGTGCTTGATGTGATGTGTTGGAAGTCTCCACTCATTTCTTACTCTTCTCTCCTGTGTCTCTCAGCCCTTCTGGAGGAGGCAAATACTGTCTTGGAGAGAGGAAACGCTACAGATCCTGTAACACCGACGTGAGTTTCTTCATTTAATCGCTTTTGCTTTGTCCAGCTTAAATTACACCGCTGTTTTTGTCTACTTCAGCGTACATATTTGAGCTATAAATCACTTTTTCTTTGTTCTCTTTTGAGTAAAAAAAATCAGAAAGGCAATTGGAGAAGATCTAGTGTTGCATTATTTGGATAAAATACAGTTTCATTATCTGCATACGTGGCTCGAGTTCTTATTTCAATACAGTAAATCAAATCTTCATAAAGCAATAACAGGTAGTTTTATCATAGGCAGAGCAGACAGTCACACTGAGCCTGATTGCATCCTGATACTCAACATCAACCTTCATTAACTTTCCTACTAAAGCCTCCTTCTTATCTAATTTACAGACATGAACATTGCACAAAAGTGTACAGTGAACATCAGTTAGCAGGCTAGCTAGCTAATTAGCACATGTAAATGTAGTGATATGGTGTCAGATAATGACCACACGTCCTGGGACTGTCTTTAAGCAATTTATTTCCCATCTAGCAGCAACAGCAAAGTTAGCTAAGCCTTCACATGGTTTCTCTTTCCTAATTTCCTCGGTATAGAACAGTGTATAAAACCATTTATTTCCTTGCATTTACATTACCCTATCCCTAACCCTAACCCTTACCCTTTACATGAACAATAATAAAATCCTGACGTCCTCAAACAAGTACTTCCTGATTAGCTGTGTCGTAGCGTTTTGTACCTGGTCCACTTTTATCTGGGGATCAGCTGTTGATTGACTCGGCCAAGATGCCTGCAATCTGTTTTTTGCACAGATTTTTACATTGTATTGTGCTTTTGCAACCACTAGGTGGCACAAAAAAGTGTTAACGAACGAGGACAACAGGTCAAAGTTAAGCAAAATGATGTATAAGGTCCAGCAAACACCAAATGTAATGTCCCGATATGAGGACGCAGGGTCACAGGAGGTTAAAGAACATAGTAGGAAACATGGACGTAGGACAGTGGAAACACTAGCCTGCATCTTTTAAAATCCAAGTCTGTGCTTTGATTCATTTAGGATTTTACTGCTATATAAACATAATTGAAAATGTGACTTTGTACATAAGTCTGGTAAGTCTGGTTTGGTGGTTGCTCTTTAAAAATCCCTGTTAGAGGAGCGCCCCGTTGCCAATGGTTACAGCGCATGCCACTGTACACAACGTCCCTGGTTTGAGTCCAGCAAGAGACCATTGTTTCATGTTTTACCATCTCTCTCTCTCTCCTTGTTTCCTGTCAGCCTCTATGCCACCGTCTACTAACAAAGGCAACCCCCCCCCAAAAATAATAATGTTTAAAAAGAAAAATCCCTTTTAGTGACACACAGTCTGTCCATGACTTCAGCAGCCGTTAGTTTACCTTGTTCTGTTCATTGTAACACTGGCAGTCGGCCAACTGCTGTCAATCAAACACAGACACAAAAAGGATAATATTCTTCGCTCTAATAATACAAAACTACTAATAATACATTTAAAAACATGTTGACATCATCTTTAGAGTGCAAAGATGGATGATTAGATGTGATTTCCCAGTTGGACTTGAAACTAAGCTTTCCTCTTTATGGATGCTCTGCTCTGGTTTGTAAAGGGACTGAGATAGTCGAGGCATTGTGAGGTGGGAATGCTAATCCGCCTCTTCGCCGCTCCGCATTTCTCCTGTTATCTTAGGAACGGCTTTACAAGGAGCCCGTCAGCTAGCAGCAGCATCACATCGCCTTTAAGCTTTCTGACACGTTTTCTTCCTGGAACACAGGACAGACGATGATAAAAAACACACAGGCAGTGATTCAATATTCCCTTTGGTAACTTTGGGTTTATTCGACTCTTTGTCACTTTATAGTTCATTTATTGTTTGTGACATTTCACTTGAGTCAGTGTTGATGACAGTTTCACAGTGTATTGCATGAAAAGCAATTCACTGAATTTCTTTTTTTTTTTAGGTCTGGAGCAAGGCTTTAAATAAATATTTAACATGGCTGCACGTCGAGATCTCAGTTCAACTATGTGTAGGTGGCCTTTTTTTCACAAGGTGAAAATTGAAATAGTTAGGGCCCTGGTGGACATTCAACCGCAAGTCTTAAAAATAACAGCTGAGAGCAAGCACTGAGTGTTTTCTTTGGAAAACAAACAACATCCCTAACCGCTATTTCATCACACTGTGACCACACCTTGTCCAGGGAAAATGTGTGTGTGTGTGCACCAGATGTCAAATCCTTACACACTTACATGCATAAATTGATGTTTATATCCCAGCTATTTTTACATTGATTAGTGGTCAGATAGTTATTAACAGTGCCTTCCCTCCCTTCCTGTTGCTACTACATTTGTCCTTTGGGAGGTTACTTTATATTATAAGACTGTTTCCATTACTATAATCCTTCATGTCAGAGCTGTGGAAGAAGGAATCATCTTCTGATTGGAGGCAAGACTGTCAGGCTCAGAAACAGACAGGTATGCAGGTTGTAGTTGAAATTAAAGGGGCACTGCAGCAATTTAATATGATGCTTGGAGACGTGTGAGAGACAGATTTACAAGCCTTTAGCCACACTAGCAGCTCTGTGAGGCTGAACTAGCACTTACTGAGCAGTAATCCACCAATTGGAAGATTGGTGGTTCGATTCCCGGCTCCTCCAGTCCACATGTCGATGTTTCCTTGGGCAAGATAGATACTATGAATGTGTGTGTGTGTGATTTATAGTGTAAAGGTGCTCTGAGTGGTCAAAGAGACTAGAAAAGCTCCATATAAGTACAGTCTATTTATATCAACATGCTCATAGTGACAATGCTAACATGCTGTTGTTGGCAGGTGTAACGTTTGCCATGGTTGCAGTCTTAGTTTAGCATTTAGCATTAGCACATGGTAAATATTAGTTTTAGGGTTATACATTAGTTGAAATATACTCTAAAATATAATCTTAATGTGGATGAGTGTTGTTAAAGGCTTCATTGAACATGACTCAGGCTAATTGAAGAGCTTGGCAGCAGTAGTTTTTGTAAGGGAGTCTCACCTTTCTAACCAATCAGAGAAAGCCAAAGTCAGAGGGCGGGATCTCACAGCTGTCAATCAATATATAAACACACTTCTGGTATACTAGTCCTCTTATATTAGCTGCTAGAAGATGTTGCAATGGCTTAAACACAGGTTAGCATGCTTCTGATAGCTGCTTTTTTATAATCAAGCAGCTCTGTTATATCCATTTCCCTGAGTGATAAATCAATACATCCAGCGTGCATGACCATAAACCAGATCAGAAACCAAAGGATTACACAAACTGACAGTGAGGCCTGATGATCATACTTAGATGAAACGTTTAAGAGATCACCCAAATCATCCTGATGGGAACAAGCATGTTTGTATAAAAGTTTATGGCTAGTCATTACTCATCCGTCTTGACATTTCACTCAAAACCACAAATGTCAACCTTTCATGGTGGCTCTGGAGGGAAAAGTCAGTTAGTCACCAAAGTCTGAAGGCATCATCATCATCATCGTCATCTTCCATTATGATCTTTTCCGATCAAGTCAGTAGATGTTTAAGATGTTAGAGTTTGGACCAAAGCGGTGGACTGGCTAACCGATAATGGCAACCTTAAAGCCACATGACTGCTGGTGTGGATGAAAAATTAAAGGTCAAAAGAAGCAGTAGAGGCTGAGGTATCCACAGTTTAAGAGCCTTAGTTTGGTTTAAGCTTCAAAAAAAAAAATGCTGCGTACTCGATGGCATCTTTCATTAAACCTCCTTTTTACATGGTACAGTAAATATTCATGTCTTTAAAACTTTAGTCGCTTAGTTTTTGGTTTTCTCCACTCTCTCAAAGTGATGTCATCAACATTTCCCTTCAGGAGGAAAGAAGGAAGGAAGGAATGAATGAGGAAGTAAAGGAGTAAGGAGGGCGGGAGGAAAAGAGGAAGGCAGTAAGGAGAGAAGGAAAGGTTGAAGGAAGGAGGGAGGGAGGGAGGGAGAGAGGGAGGAAAAGAAGAAGGAAGTAAGGAGAGAAGGAAGGAAGGAGGAAGGGGGGAGGGAGGAAAAGGGGAAGGAAGTAAGGAGACAAGGAAGGAAGGAAAAGAAGGAGAGAAGGAAGGAAAGAAGGACAGAAGGAAGGAAGAAAAGAAAGACAGAAGGAAAGAAAGACAGAAGGAAGGAAAAGAAGGATAGATGGAAGGAAGGAAAAGAAGGATAGATGCAAGGAAGGAAAGAAGGACAGAAGGAAGGAAGGAAAAGAAGGATAGATGGAAGGAAGCAAGGAAGTATGGAAAAAGGTGGGAGTAAAGAAAGAGGGAAGGAGGGGAAGAACGAAGGAAAAATTAAAGAAAGATGCGGCCCGTGGGCCAGAACCGGCCCGCCAAGGGGTACAATCCGGCCCACTTTCCTTCCTGTGTTCTTTTCCTTCCTTCCATCTGTCCTTCCTACTTCCTTTTATCCTTTCTTTGTTCCTTCCTCCCTTTCTTCCTCCCATCTGTCCTTCCTTCCTTTCTTCCTTCTGTCCTTCCTTCCTTTCTTCCTTCTGTCCTTCCTTCCATCTGTCCTTCTTCCCTTTCTTCCTTCTGTCCTTCCTCCCTTTCTTCCTTCTGTCCTTCCTCCCATCTGTCCTTCCTACCTTTCTTCCCTCCTTCCTTTTGCCTCTTTTTCCTTCCTTCCCTTCTTATTTCCTCCCTTTCTTCCTTCTGTCCTTCCTCCCATCTGTCCTTCCTACTTCCTTTTATCCTTTCTTTGTTCCTTCCTCCCTTTCTTCCTCCCATCTGTCCTTCCTCCCTTTCTTCCTTCTGTCCTTCCTCCCATCTGTCCTTCCTTCCTTTCTTCCTTCTGTCCTTCCTTCCATCTGTCCTTCTTCCCTTTCTTCCTTCTGTCCTTCCTTCCATCTGTCCTTCTTCCCTTTCTTCCTTCTGTCCTTCCTCCCATCTGTCCTTCCTTCCTTTCTTCCTTCTGTCCTTCCTTCCTTTCTTCCTTCTGTCCTTCCTCCCTTTCTTCCTTCTGTCCTTCCTCCCATCTGTCCTTCCTACTTCCTTTTATCCTTTCTTTGTTCCTTCCTCCCTTTCTTCCTCCCACCTGTCCTTCCTCTCTTTCATCCTTCTGTCCTTCCTCCCATCTGTCCTTCCTTCCTTTCTTCCTTCTGTCCTTTCTTCCTTCTGTTCTTTCTTCCATCTGTCCTTCTTCCCTTTCTTCCTTCTGTCCTTCCTCCCATCTGTCCTTCCTACCTTTATTCCCTCCTTCCTTTTGCCTCTTTTTCCTTCCTTCCCTTCTTATTTCCTTCCTTTCTTCCTTCTGTCCCTCCATCTTTTTAATGATCCGGCCCACATTAGATCAAATTGGTTTGTATGTGGCCCTTGAATGAAAATGAGTTTGACACCTCTGCTTCAGTCCCTTAGTTTTTGGTTTTTCTCCACTCTCTCAAAACTGAGATTACTCAAGTGATGTCATGAACATTTCCCTTTAGCACAGTTTGGAGTTTCATGCTGGTGTTGAAACTTTAATATCGTGTGTAGTTGTGATAAATGGTTTTATTCATTGACGAACAAAACACCAAATATTCACTTGTTACAGCTTGGATTGTTGTCTGGGGAGAAAAAAAAAAGCATTTTAAGATCACTTCTACCTCTGGAAAACTGACTTGTTTAGTAAGTTTCTCTCTTTTTTTAGACTTTTATAGACTGAATGATTAATCCATTAGTTTAAAAAAAAATCATCTGATCGATCAATAAGGAAAATAATCCTTTGCTTTTCAGCCCCGTTTTTCACTTTCAGAAACACGTGTTAGCACATGTAAATCTAATTTGGCCCCGCGCTGTCATTTCAACACACACTTGTAATAATATTATTCTGTCTCTTCGGACTCAATCTGCATGTTTGATGTGCAGGTTTAAAGCTGCCATATTGGAAAAAACACTTGAGTGGTCATGAAAGTGGCTCGGCCTCCCCATGGCCAGCTCCGACATGGAACACTTTCAGCATGTGAAATACAGCTTTGACTCAAGAGCTTTTATTTGTCCGTGGGGAGAGTGTTTTGGGAGTTTCTAAGGACCTTTTCACACCAATAAAGTATTTCTTTCCACCTTTTTTCTCCTCTTACTGGAGCTAACGTCTAAAACGCAGAGTTAGAAGTTAGAAGTGCCATCGTTAGATAAGTCTATCCAGAATCAGAACCAGGTCTAGCACCACCAGCCTCCGCCACGCTGGGCTTTTCTACCTCCTCTGGCTGTGTTTATGTTTCTAATTACCCAGCCAAAGAAGTGCTTCATTATCCATCATAAATCCACACATGAAAACAGCGAGCGCTTCCAAATGCAAAACACACTGTTCTCAATTAGGGATTCCAAGAAATAAGTCTGTTTTAGTGTCTGAAAATAAAATGTGACATCTCATACGGGGTTTGTCCAGTTTTTTAATAACGATGTTGTCTGTGCAAATAAAAACTTGACAGAAAAAAGAAATAGTCTTAGCAGATAATTCACTGACTTAAATAGTAACAACATGCTGCCCGGCATCGGTGAGCTCAACTTATTAAAAGACTGGACAGCACCAATGTGTTTGGAGGTGTAAAGGATGGGTTCGCAATTTCTTCAAGTGTGTCAGGACCACAAATGAACATTAAAGCTTTTTTTCTTGCTGTAATGATTCCTCCTGTTCATACTGACCATTAGAAGATCCTTCATAATGACTTATAATGGAAGTAATGGAGGACCAAAACCCACAGTCCTCCTTCTGTGCAAAAGAAATGTATTTAACCTACGTGTCGTCCTCCCGGGTCAAATTGACCCCATCTGTTTTGACTATTCCTTCCTTCCTTCCTTCCTTCCTCCCTCTTTCTTTAATTTTTCCTTCGCTCTTCCCCTCCTTCCCTCTTTCTTTGCTCCCACCTCCTTCCATACTTCCTTCCTTCCTTTCATCGATCCTTCTTTTCCTTCCTTCCTTCTGTCTTTCTTTCCTTCCTTCTGTCCTTCTTTTCCTTCCTTCCTTCTCTCCTTACTTCCTTCCCCTTTTCCTCCCTCCCTTCCTCCTTCCTTCCTTCCTTCCTTACTTCTCTCCTTACTTCCTTCCCCTTTTCCTCCCTCCCTTCCTCCTTCCTTCCTTCCTTCCTTCCTTCCTTCCTTCCTCCTTTCCTTCCTCCCTCCTTACTCCTTTACTTCCTCATTCCTTCCTTCCTTCTTCCTCCTTTCTTCTCTTCTTACTTCCTTGACTTGAGGACAACAGGAGGGTTAAAAGTTGATATGAAGCTAATATGAAGCTTCAGCCGTCCACATTAGTCAAATCAAGTAGATATATTTCAACTTTAAAGTCTTTTTAGTGCCAAAGTCCGTCTTTTGGTTACTATACTTCCATTAAAAAAGACTGTAATGTGTCAGATATCCACTTGATATGACTAACTCAGATTGCTGAAATTTCATATGAGCTTCAAATCAACTTTTAAATGACTGTGTGGACACGCTGTGGATTTTGCTCCCCATTACTTACAGGGAAAGCACATTTGAAGGAGATCTTTTGATACTCAGACAAACAGGAAAAGAAAAAACACTTTCACTGCTCATATGGACATCTGACTGTTGATTCAAAGAGTCTGCGTCGCTTTCCTCTACAACATCAATGCAGTTTCTTTATTTAAATACTTACGTCATTAACAAGGAAAGATAACAGCAGTGGACTCTTGGGCTCTTCATAATGTGTGTGTGTGATTATCCATGATTAGTAAAGCATACAACAAAAGGAAAACAGTGACTGAAATATAAAAGAGAAAAGACAGACAAAACAACAGCTGTGTTTCATATTTCAATAAATATATTTTTCCATTTAGTCCTTCTTGAAATCTATAAATTATGTCTACGAACAATGCCTTAGTAGAAAAGTCTTTGTAACTCATAGATGTCTTTAACCCTCCTGTTGTCCTCAAGTCAAGGAAGGAAGGAAGGAAAGGAAGGAGGGAAGGAATGAGGAAGTAAAGGAGTAAGGAGGGAGGGAGGAAAAGAGGAAGGTAGTAAGGAGAGAAGGAAGGGAGGAAGGAAGGAAAGGTGGAAGGAAGGGGGGAGGGAAGGAGGAAAAGAGGAAGGCAGTAAGGAGAGAAGGAAAGAAAGGTGTAAGGAAGGAGGGAGGGAGGGAGGAAAGGTGTAAGGAAGGAGGGAGGGAGGAAAAGAAGAAGGAAGTAAGGAGAGAAGGAAGGAAGGAGGGAGGCAGGGAGGGAGCAAAAGGGGAAGGAAGTAAGGAGAGAAGGACAGAGGAAGGGAGGGAGGAAAAGGGGAAGGAAGTAAGGACAGAAGGTAGGAAAGGACAGAAGGAAGGAAGGAAAGAAGGGTAGATGGAAGGAAGGAAGGAAACACTGCTTCAGTCCTTTTTAAATATGTTAAATTATAAAACATTTTGTCTTCTTTTGTTGCAGGCCTGTCCCGCAGGATCTCGTGACTTCCGAGAGAAGCAGTGTGCAGATTTTGACAGCATGCCTTTCCGTGGGAAGTACTACAACTGGAAGCCTTACACAGGTGGTGAGTTCAGGACTATGTTGTTGCAGCTCTTAGTAAAGTCTGTACGTGCAAGTTTTTTAGTAACTGCTACTGTAGCTGGTTATGCAATTAGTGTTTTTCTAAATCAGGCATCATTATTAACACCTGAGGAATGTCTCGACTAATAAAGATCTATATTAATGTGTAAATTAGCCATTAACAGTGTAAATGAGATGTCATTATAGCATCATGAGCTGTAAGCTGTCATTTTTCTTTTTTCCCCCCACTTTTAAAAAAAAATTGATTTTAAGATTAATACACAGAAACAAGGTATAGACTTTTTCTTCACAAACATCTAAACACCAAAAAACAAAAAACAAAAAAACATACTAATAACCAAGAATAAATTAGATAATAAAAAAAAAATAAGAATAATAAAAAAATAATAAATAAATAAATAAATGAATAAAAATAATAAAAAATAAATAAATGAATAAAAATAATAAAAAATAATAATTCCTTCTTCCTCCCTCCCTTCCTTCCTCCTTTCCTTCCTTCTTCCTCCCTCCCTTCCTTCTTCTTCCCTTCCTTCCTCCCTCCCTCCCTCCCTTCTTCCTTTCCTTCTTTCTTCCTCCCTTCTTCCTCCCTTAGCAAAGAAAGAGGGAAGGAAGGGAAGAACGAAGGAAAAATTAAAGAAAGAGGAAGGAAGGAAGGAAGGAAAGGAGGAAGGAAGGAAGGAAAGAAGGAACAGTCAAAAGAGACGGGGTCAATTTGACCCGAGAGGACGACAGGAGGGTTAATCTTTTCCAGCGTCTGCCCAGTTTTAATAATAAACACTTTTAAATTCATAAATAGGATAAATTAAATTGGATATTACGAGAAGCAGCTCCAGAATTATTTCATCCAACATCCATCTCTACTTTATTCGTTCACCGAGCTGTAAAAAAAAAACCCTTCCTGTGATCGTTCCTGCGTCACAGATGACTGCAGGCCGGCTTGTTCTGTTTTGTGTACTCAGTTAACACCAACAGCGGGAAGGACTCCTCCATCGGGGCGGAGAATTCTTCGGATTCCTTTGACTCTGCGCTGTGTTTCGATATTTTAATTTTTTTTTGACAGACATCCTGACACATCTCATGTCAAGAGAGTCTCTCCCAGAATGAACGAGGAACGGACCGGGGGGCAGGGGAGGGGGGGGTCATTCTTTCGGTCTATTCTGGATCACCACTATCTGACCGAGCTGGGAGTGCTATTGTACTATCACAGCTATTGGCAGGAGTTTAGGAGTGCAGGCCTTATGTCAACCCCCCTCCCTCAACCCCCCCCCCCCCTCCCCAAACCCCCTCCCCACAACCCCCCGAGCTCTCTCCTTGATGTCCGCAGATCATGGAAAATATCCACTTAACTGAAAACACAAATAGCTTCAAAGATAAAAGTTGGAAGCATGTAAACACAGCTTTTATTTTGGAAGATGGAAGAGTTTAAAGTTTGATCTTTTTTTTTTAATCACGAGGGTCTGTTTTGTCAAATCCATCACCTCCCGATTTACAGGGTTCTGCAGGCTGGGAGCCGTCATGTAAAAACAGACAGATAACCTGCGTTGTGTGTGTGTGTGTGATTGTTGTTGGCAGGCGGCGACGTCTCTGCTGATGTCAGCGTTTTTTTGGGGTGACGTCATCAGATCAGCGCCGCTGACTTTCCTCCACATGATTACTATTATTTTTATTTTTTTTTAGATTTTTTCAATGTAGAAAAAAATGAAAAAATAAATAAATAAAATGAAGAGAAAAAATAAGTAGAGGAAAAAGAGAAGAGAAGAAAAAAGGAAGAAAAAAAACATCATGCAAGCATTACAACGATATTTCATGGTCATAAAATCTACTATAGACAAATAATAATAATGATATTAAAATAAATAGATCAGTAGACATATACATTGGGCTCACATTTTTAAGTACATGATTATTATTATTATTATTTATTATTATTATTATTATTTAGTATTATTATTGTTATTTATTATTATTATTATTATTATTATTATTATTTATTATTATTATTATTATTATTATTATTATTATTATTATTATTATTATTTATATTATTATATTTATTTATTATTATTATTTTATTTTTTTAGAAATATGTTTATTGATTTTTTATGTAGAGAAAAATGAGAAAAAAATAAAATAAAATGAAGAGAAAAAATAAGTAGAGGAAAAAGAGAAGAGAAGAAAAAAAAAGTAAAAGCAGAAAAAATAAATAAATAATAATAATTATAATAGTAAAATAAATAGGTTAATTTTTAAGGTAATTCAGTACTGGGTCCCATTATTATCTTCATTGTAGAATCTCAGTCTGATTATTATTATTAACACGACTCTCTGTTCTCTATGTGTTGGTTATACTTTATCTTTCTGAGTTGTTCTCTTAAGGCTGAACTTGTGTCTTCTGTTTTAACGCAGGTGGTGTTAAACCTTGTGCGCTGAACTGCTTGGCGGAGGGTTACAACTTCTACACGGAGCGCTCTCCTGCCGTCATAGATGGTACTCGATGTCAGGCCGACTCTCTGGACATCTGCATCAATGGAGAGTGTAAGGTAAGGAAGTAACGCCTGGTTATATGTGAGCTATACTGTAGGTTATTTAACCCTCCTGTTGTCCTCCAGTCAAGGAAGGAAGGGAGGAAGAAGGAAGGAAAGGAGGAAAGGAGGGAAGGAGGGAGGAAGGAGGAAGGAAGGAAGGGAGGAAGAAGGAAGGAAAGGAGGAACGGAGAAAGGAGGAAGGGAGAAAGAAGGAACGAAAGGAAGGGAGGAAGGATGGAGGAATGAGGGAAGGACAGAAGGACAGAAAGAAGGGAGGAAGGAAAGGAAGGAAGGAAAGAAGGACAGAAGGAAGGGAGGAAAGAAGGAAGGAAGGAAGGAGGGAGGAATGAGAGAAGGAGAGAAGGACATAAGGTAGGGAGCAGGGAAGGAAAGAAGGACAGAAGGAAGGGAGGAAGAAAAGGAAGGAAGACGGGAAGGAAAAAAGGACAGAAGGAAGGGAGGAAGGAAAGGAAGGAAGGAGGGAAGGGAAGAAGGACAGAAGGAAGGGAGGAAAGAAAGGAAAGAAGGAAGGAAAGGAGGAACGGAGAAAGAAGGAAGGAAAGAAGGAAGGAAGGGAGGAAGGAAGGAAGGAAGGGAGGAAGAAAAGGAAGGAAGGATGGACGGAAGGAACACGGGAAGGAAAGAAGGACAGAAGGAAGGGAGGAAGGAAAGGAAAGAAGGAAGGGAGGAAAGAAAGGAAAGAAGGAAGTCCTTGCTTCCTTCCTTCCTTCCTTCCTTCCCCCCTCCTTTCCTCCCTTCCTTCCTCCTCCCTTCCATCCTTCCTTCACCCCTCCCTTCCCTTCCTTCCTTCCTTCCTTCCTTCCTCCTTCCTCCTTTCCTTCCTTCCTCCCTCCCTTCTTCCCTTCCTCCCTCCCTCCTTACTCCTTTCCTTCCTTCCTCCCTCCTTTCCTCCCTTCATTGACCTGAGGACAACAGGAGGGTTCAGTTTATAAAGTATGACTTTATAACTGAATGAAAATCAGTGACGAATATTTATCTTGAATTTAAATCTTTAACTCAAGGTCCACTAACTTGCTTTTTGTCCAGAACTTTCAGCTGCATCTCACTGTCATCCTCAGCGGATAGACTTATAATGGAGTTAACACCTGCAGTCATGTGACCAAAGTTCAGGGCCAGGTCATGTGACGACTGAGCAAATCTCACGTGCAGAGGAAGGCAGTGAGATGTGGATGAAAGCTCTGGGAAAAAAGAGTGAATTAGATGTTTTGTCATTTATCAAACTACTGCTTGGAAGATCAATAATGAACTTTTAAGAAAAATGTTAAATATTAAATAAGGTGCAAGAGTGGCAGCCCGTTTTTTCCCTTTTAGTTTGTCTTTCTTATTCTTTATATATATATATTTTTATTATTAGTGTATTTACTTAGTATTTATTGTTCTTTATTCTTTCTACTGATGCTCTTTCTATCTTTACTATCCACTTTGTCATGGCCTCAAAGTGGTAGGAAAAGCAAAGAAAGGATTTTTTTAAATAGCGCTTTCAAAGGGATAAAGGGCCAGTATAAGATCAATAAGTTGGTTTTAACTTTAAATCACGCAAAGATATTTAAAGACCTTTTAAAGCCTTTGTTCTGACCTCTGACCTCAGGAGATTTGTGTCCCACTGTGGGACTAATAAAATAATACCTTTTCTTATCTTATAGCTTTTCATACTGATACTGATCAGCCATAAAACACATATTGGATTCCCCAGTTTACAGGAATTGAATATATATATATATATATATATATATATATATATATATATATATATATATATATATATATATATTCAAATTGTCTAAATAGATAAATAACACTTAAATAATGAATAAAAGGCATAAATATGTGATTAATCCTGTTCAATTAAGGCAAATATGCAGAGTTTGAAATGACACATTGATGTAATAGTTGGCACTGTGCCAAATTGAATACAGTATTATGACTAATGCAATCAATATAAGCACATAAGGACTCCTTTAACCCTCCTGTGGTCCCTGAGTCAAGGTAGGAAGGGAGGAAGAAGGAAGGAAAGGAGGGAGGAGGGAGGGAGAAATCAGGAAGGAAGAAGGAAGGAAAGGAAAGGAGGGAGGAAGGAAGGAAGGGAGGGTGGAAGGAAGGAAGGAGGGAAGGGAGGGAGGGAGGAAGGAAGAAAAGGGAAGGGAGGGGGGAAGGAAGGAAGGAAGAGAGGGAGGGAGGGAGGAAGGAAGAAAAGGGAAGGGAGGGGGGAAGGAAGGAAGGAGGGAAGGGAGGGGGAAGGAAGGATGGAAGGGAGGAGGAAGGAAGGGAAGAAGAAGGAAGGAGTTAAGGGAGGAGGAAGGAAGGGAGGAAAGGAGGGAGGAACGAAGGAAGGAGGGAAGGAAGGAAGGAAGGAAGGAAGGAAGGAAGGAAGGATGGATGGAAGGGAGGAGGAAGGAAGGGAAGAAGAAGGAAGGATGGAAGGGAGGAGGAAGGAAGGGAGGAAAGGAGGAAGGAAGGAAGGAAGGGAGGAGGAAGGAAGGGAGGAAAGGAGGGAGGAAGGAAGGAAAGGAGGGAGGAAGGAAGGATGGACGGAAGGAAGGGGGGAAGGGAGGAGGAAGGAAGGGAGGAAAGGAGGAAGGAAGGAAGGAAGGAAGGAAGGAAGGAAGGGAGGAGGAAGGAAGGGAGGAAAGGAGGGAGGAAGGAAGGAAGGAAGGAAGAAAAGAAGGAAGAAAGGAAGGAAGGACATGTTAAATGGGATCAATAAAAGTCAAGCATGTCCCTTTAAATAAAACAGTGACACATCACAACATGACATTATAACCTCAGTTGGCTCCGTGTGTAACTCCGTGTGTGACAGTCCCCAAAGTTACACTTGCTGACCGTGCAGAGAGACTTTCCTCAGCTTCTGTGCCCAGTTTTTCATTTTTTTTCATTTTTATCTCTGTCAGCACAGTTTGCGAGATACTGATTGCGTAAACACGACTGCCAAAAGCACACCCCCCCCCCCCAACCCCCCCGCACCATTCTCCAGCGAAGAACAATCAGAGCCCTTTTGAGTTGCTGATTGTGATCGAATGACTGGCATTGCCTTTTTTTTTTTTTTTACTCTTATCGGGCCTCTGCAGACTCTACTGTGATTGTTTTGAGATAAATAAAACACACACACACACACACACACACACACACACACACACACACACACACACACACACACACACACACACACACACACAAAAAAAGAAAGAAAAAAAATCATTGTTTTGACTCAATAATGATTTTATACTGTATATATTTGAAAAGGCTGATTTAATAACAAGGCAAAATAACATTTTATTGAAAAGGGGGGGGGGGGGTTGGCATTTGGTGCTGTCTTTGTTTTCATGAGCATAAATCATTTTTGTACAGTGTGTGTGTATGTGATGTGTGTGTGTGTGTGTGTGTGTGTGTGTGTGTGTGTGTGTGTGTGTGTGTGTGTGTGTGTGTGTGTGTGTGTGTGTGTGTGTGTATCTGAAATGCAGCTGAAATAACTTCTTGGTTCCTCGCTCTAAGTATTTGCTTTGACTTCCACCTGACCATACGATTTGATTCCTGTTTGGCATGAAACAGCAGCAGTCCATGCCCACACAACATTACTCTGATTCTAATATATATACATTTTTTTAAAAGCAACATGATGTGTGTTTTAATGGGAAGAGATTTCTAAGAGGTGGAATATTCTCTCTACCAAAGGAGCATTACAGGTTTATTTCCAGTCTGAATCCAGCATGTCTTTTTATTTGGGAGGCTGGCTCTCTGGGTTCACTGCCACACTGTGATAAATCTCTGGAACACTGTCTGCTTGGAAAGCTCTCAGAAACACTCAAAACTGCTATGCTGTGCACATGTGCTGCAGAGAGAGAGAGAGAGAGAGAGAGAGAGAGAGAGAGAGTGAGGGAGAGGGAGAGGGAGAGGGAGGGAGAGGGAGAGGGAGAGGGAGAGAGAGAGAGAGGGAGAGAGAGAGAGAGAGACAGAGAGAGGGGGAGAGAGAGAGAGGGAGAGAGAGAGAGAGAGAGAGAGAGAGGGAGACGGAGAGAGACAGAGAGAGCGAGAGAGAGAGACAGAGGAGAGAGAGAAAGAGTGAGGGAGAGGGAGAGAGAGCGAGAGAGAGGGAGAGAGAGAGGCAAAGAGAGAGAGAGCGAGAAAGGGAGAGAGAGAGAGAGAGGGGGAGAGAGAGAGACAGAGAGAGGGAGAGAGAAGGAGAGGGAGAGGGAGAGAGAGAGAGAGAGAGAGGGAGAGAGAGAGAGGGAGAGGGCAGAGAGAGAGAGAGAGAGGGAGAGATAACAAAAAACAGAGAGAGTGAGAGAGACAGAGAGGGGGAGAAAGAGACAGAGAGAGAGAGGGAGAGCTAGAGAGGGAGAGCTCGAGGAGGAGAGGGTGGGGGGGTAGGGGGAGGGAGAGATAACAAAAAACAGAGAGAGCGGAGTGAGAGTGATAAAGAGGAGAAAGAAAGCAGGGAGATGCAGAGGAGGAGGAGGAGGAGGAGGAGTGTGGAAGTGTTGGTGACGACAGTAATAATCCTCCAGGTTTTATTGTCACACTGTATTAAAGCACAGTTGATAAAGCTGTTATGAGACAGTTTGGAAATGTGTTAGAAGTCACTTTGTATTTACTGTGTAGTGCATCACTTTTTCTGGCCAACACTTTTCAGATATACGGGCCTAATAATTCCCACAATAGAAGAAGAAACAGGTGACAGTCTATTGCATGTGCATTATTTTATGATAGCTACCCCAATAATGAGAGAGGTTATGATTTATAAATGCACAAAGAGTAAAGTACAGATTAACTCTTGAGTGAAGGGAGTAATGAATGAGAGAAACAAGGGAGGGATTCAAGTTAATACTATTCAATTTTAACCATTTATTGTTTTTATACTTGTGTAAAACTAACTTTATTTCCTATAATATACACTTTAAATGCATCAAATATCTCCTTATGAAATACTCAAAGTACAAAGTCTCACAAAATGGGAATTATAAAGTAGTTTGATGAACACATCTTCAGCAAACTCCATCTGCTGTTGGACATTACCTTTAAAAACAACTATATAAGATCATTTTGTAAGTCCACCTTCACAATACAATAAAAAATGTTAATTAGTCAGTTAAGTAAAGTACAGATTAACTCTTGAGTGAAGGGAGTAATGAATGAGAGAAACAAGGGAGGGATTCATGTTAATACTATTCAATTTTAACCATTTATTGTTTTTATACTTGTGTAAAACTAACTTTGTTTCCTATAATATACATTTTAAATGCATCGAAGATCTCCTTATGAAATACTCAAAGTACAAAGTCTCACGAAATGGGAATTATAAAGTAGTTTGATGAACACATCTTCAGCAAACTCCATCTGCTGTTGGACATTACCTTTAAAAACAACTGTATAAGATCATTTTGTAAGTCCACCGTCACAATACAATAAAAAATGTTAATTAGTCAGTTAAGTACTTGAGTAAAGTACAGATTAACTCTTGAGTGTCTATAATGAAGGGAGTAATGAATGAGAGAAACAAGGGAGGGATTCAAGTTAATACTATTCAATTTTAACAATTTTTTAAATACTTTTGTATACTATAATATACACTTTAAATGCATCAAAGATCTCCTTATCAAATACTCAAAGTACAAAGTGTCACAAAATGGGAATTATAAAGTAGTCTGATGAATAAATCTTTAAATCAAACTTCATCTGCTGTTGGACATTACCTTTAAAAACAACTATATAAGATCATTTTGTAATTCTACCTTCACAATACTGTAAAAAATGTTAATTAGTCAGTTAAGTAAAGTACAGATTAACTCTTGAGTGAAGGGAGTAATGAATGAGAGAAACAAGGGAGGGATTCATGTTAATACTATTAAATTTTAACCATGTATTGTTTTTATACTTGTGTAAAACAAACTATTTATACTATATGCATAATATACACTTTAAATGCATCAAATATCTCCTCATGAAATACAACAAAGTGGAGTTAATCTTCATCAAACTCCATCTGCTGTTGGAGATTACCTTTAAAAACAACTGTATAAGATTATTTTGTAAATCTATACTCACAATACTATAAAAAATGTTAATTAGTCAGTTAAGTACTTGAGTAAATTTACTTTAAAGTTACTTTCCTATCCATATTTACTATATAGTGCTTCACATTTACTGTAGCTAAACCTACAGCATCAGGTATATTATAATGTAATGTTTCATCTCTCTTTTTTTTTATCGTGCTTGGCTAAGTTGTTGACTACAGATAAAAAACTAACCTCTTGTCTAACTCTGACACATTTACATTGCAGTGTGAACTTAAAGTCTTAAATAATAAATAATAATGATAATTTACACAATCAAATAAAAGGGTGACAGTCCCATGCATTTAACTTTCTGATAATAATCCCACAATGCAAGGCGTTTTTTTACTGCAGAGTAACTTCTGACTGTCTATAATGTAGGAAGAAATGAGCGAGTAAAGAAAGGAGAGATTCAAGTTTGCTAACATTTGCCAATACTGCAATTCAATTTAACTTTATTGCTGTTACGCTTGTGTAAAACAAAACATATGCTGCGTCTCAAATAGTGTACTTCTACACTTACACTTCATATTTTGAGTTCATTCACACTGAGAAGTATGGAAAAATGCAGTATATTTATATTTATACTGTTTTTAATCAACTTTTTATACATGTGTAAAGCAAAACATAGGCTTGTCATTAATCGATATATACTATATAAATAAAATGTGCTTTAAATATATCAAATATTTCCTTTTGCTTATGAAATAGTGGAGTGAAAGTATAAAGTCTCACAAAATGGAAATTATAAAGTACTCTAATGAACTGGAGATTACCTTTAAACATAACTATTTAAGTATAATGCCACCCTCATAGTGCTTTAAATGCTAATTAGTAAGTTAAGCACTTGAGTAAATGTACTTTAAAGTTACTCTCCGGTCCTGCTGGTTTAAATATCCACATACAGTAAAAGCCTGTGATTGTATGGGATTGTATGACTGCTGTATAAATAAAAGAGGAGGGCATTGTATTCTGGTGACTTCCTCTATAAACAAACAAGACAAATTCCCCCCCCCCCCCCCCCCCCCCCTCCCCCCCAAAAAACAAAAAAAAATCCCCCCCAGCAGTGGTAGTCAGTCCTGTTTCTTTTCTTTTAAAGGGGACATATCATGCTTTTTGGGTGTTTCCTGTTATTTTTATACTGTTATGATGTTGGATGTCTTTGTTTTTATGAGGTAAAAGTTTGTAAAAATGCTGCCTTCAAGTCAAAATCAAGGGTTTCAGTCTACTCTGAATATTTTATTTGTTAAGTTACCTCTACTTCCTGCTCATGATGACGTCAGATTGTTCACGCATATCCACCAACAATCGTCCGCATCGTAGTATTTGTTGCTAGCGTTGTTCACTTGCATGTTTGCAACAAGTAAAGTACGAGGGAAAAAAAGAGAAACTTTAGTTGGTTTTCGTAGCCTCTTGAGTCTGAGGAAACTTCCTGAAGCTGACCAATCAGAGCAGAGTGGGCTCATTAGGAGAAGGAGGGGGGGCCTTAAAGAGACAGGAGCAAAAACGGCTTGTTTCAGACAGAGGCTGAACTCACTTTGTGTCATGATATCGGTCAAAAACAAAATCTATTTATCCAATTTAACTTTTTGGGCAATCTTTACCACAAAACGCACAAAAAAAGACCTGCAGATTGCATTATGGTTGCTATAGATACAGGTTGTTCTATGATTGCTATAGATATAGGTTGTTCTATGGTTGCTATAGATACAGGTTATTCTATGGTTGCTATAGATACAGGTTGTTCTATGGTTGCTATAGATACAAGTTGTTCTATGATTGCAATAGATACAGGTTGTTCTATGGTTGCTATAGATACAGGTTATTCTATGGTTGCTATAGATACACGTTGTTCTGTGGTTGCTATAGATACACGTTGTTCTGTGGTTGCTATAGATACAGGTTGAGCTAGTGTATAAACGAAGAAAAACACAAATTTAACATGTTTTTAAAGAAGTTTTGAACAAATGAGGTCTGAGTGAAGTCTGTAAAACATAAAATTTAGGGTCAATGAGAAAAACAATCCATGTTTTATGTTGTCAAGGCCTCAAAGTGGTAGGAAAAGCAAAGAAAGGATTTTTTAAATAGCACCTTCAAAGAGATAAAGGGCCAGTATAAGATCAATAAGTTGTTTTTAACTTTAAATCACGCAAAGATATTCAAGTAGAGCTCCAGAAGATGAGCATAGAGCTATAAATGTGCCCTTTTAAAGACCTTTTAAAGCCTTTGTTCTGACCTCTGACCTCAAGAGATTTGTGATAATCTCTTATTTCGGTGCTAAATAACTCACATGTTAAATCCTCACTCTTACTCATTAACTCTCTGGCTGCTTTGTTTGTTAAACCTTTTAAAGCACGTGGGCTGTGACAACATCCTGGGGTCTGACGCTAAAGAAGATCGATGCCGTGTGTGCGGAGGAGACGGCAGCACCTGCGAGGCCACGGAGGGACTCTTCAACGAGTCTCTACCCAGAGGAGGTAAAACAGGACTCCAGGCGCCGCAACCTTTCCATTACATCTTCATCCACATTAAGCAGCTTTCAGGCTTTTCTTCTTTATTCATTCAGTATGAAACGGATGAGCGGAGATAGTGTGTTTTGGTTTGATGACCACATGTGACAAATTTTTTAAAATCACCGGAGATGAAAGTTTGTGTAACTCATCTCCGAAGCCAGGAAGATAATCTGGTGCCTTTTCTTTCTTTCCCCCGCTTTGTCACCCACTGACTGAGCATATTTAGCTATTTAGTATCACGTAAGAATATAGAACAAAAACCTAATATTTATCCCGTTAATTACATCATCGAGTGAGGAAATCAGCAGTAGAGATAGGGGCTTGGTGTTGGCTGTAGCCCGAGGTCGTCTATAGAGAGCTGGAGGGAGACAGAAAACATATTTCTCCTTCTATGGTATGGCTAGTAAACCATCTAAAAATACTGTGTGTGCATGTGTGTGTGCGTGTGCGTGTGTGTGTGTGTGTGTGTGTGTGACTGTTAAGAAAAAGGAGGGGATTGTTTTGTCCTCCTGTAGGATTGCTTTGTCCTTTTTGGGTGATTTGGAATTTATTCTATATGTGTTCCTACCTACGTAACACGATAGCGTCTGTAGCTTTCTGTCTTTTCTGTGATGTCTCTCATTGAGTGGGAGAAACACCGGCGTAATGATGCATGTCCTTCTCTTTCCAGGCTACATGGAGGTGGTTCAGATCCCAAAAGGCTCGGTTCACATCGAGATCAAAGAAATTGCCATGTCGAAGAATTACATCGGTAAGCCGTGGCCTCGAGAAGATCAAGTCACACTTATAATTAGACTATTTTTATTAGTTGCACTAATAAGAAGCTCCCCTAGAGGATGAAACCTACTAATTTGAGTGATTATTTGTCTTTTCATCTGGTGGCAGCATGAGTCATTTTTTGGTTTAGTTTATTTTAACAGGTCCTGTAATTTTTAAGTCATTTCCTGGAAATTTTCTGTGTAATTTACAAGCATTTAACAGTTCATTTTGGTACATTTTATAGAAAGGTTGGTGCAATTTGGTACAAATTAGAAGAAAAAACAGCTTGTTTAGTTGGTAAGTACATAGTAGTCTTATCAAAAATCTGATATAACAGATAAAATACTTTCATCACGTAGTTATGTATAAAACAATATATTAGTATATTAGGTTGCTTCTTAAAAAATAATTGATGAGCTAAGTTCCCAAAATCCCATATATTATATATTACCAAATGGCATCACCTTTTTAAAGAAATGTTTGATGAATGAACAGTTTCACAGCAGCTACTTATAGAAAATTATTAAAAAATGTTCCTGAAAATTAGTGAGAAAGTAATGATCCGTAAAATAAAGTGTTACAGTAATTGCTGATAGTATCTTTAAGAAACAACCTAATATGCTAATTTATCATTGGACACACAAAACTACACAATAAAAGCTATAACTGAATTTTCCGTCTGTTGAAGAGTTGATAAGAAAATAATGAATTAAAGTAACTACATATGAGCCCAAATATGACTTACCAGATAAATCAACTTAACACTTACTTTAATTTTTCTTATAATGATAAAATTGCACCAAACCTCTTCCTGTAAAATGTCCTAAAGATTAACTGTTAAATACCTGAAAATGACTCACTTTCCAGGAAATTAGAATAACATTAAGGGACCTATAAAATAAAGTGATACCTTGTTTTTTTTACTATAATAGCTCAACAACTATTGGATTAGATTGCCATGATGACTTTTTACAGGCGTTCATTATCTCCAGAGGATAAATCTTAATGACTTTTCATCTAGCACCAAAAGCAGGAAAATGTGAGACTTATCCAGAGAAATATCTCAACATCTACCAAATGTGTTGGTCCATCATTTTCTACTCTAGTCTGACTCTCATGGTTCTCAGAGGATGAACCCTAATGAGTTTGGTGATTCTCTGACCTTTCATCTAGAAACACCATGAGGTTGACATTTGTGGTTTTAAGTGAAATCTCTTTAAATGCTGCCATAAAATGTGGTTCCCCGACAGGATAAAGTGTAATATAACTGTGATAATCCCTTAAATTTTCATCTATTGCTATCATCAAGTAAGAATTTTACTTTGGTTTATGACCAGATAGATGCAAAACTAATGACATTCCCATCAGCCTCAGCTGCAGTTTGTTTATAGCGGTAATGTCAGCATGCTAAAATGCTTAACTGAGAAGGTGAACATTGTAAAAACTAAAGCTGCTAAACATCAGCATGTTTAACATTGTCATTGTGAGCATGTGAGTTTGCTGACATCTGCATTTAGCTCAAAGGAACTTCTGTGCCTCACAGGGCTGCTGGCACGGCTCTAGTTTCTTGTAGAGTCTTGTTTTCGTATCAGTCCATCAAAATTCACCACAGTGTGATGAATTGGCAATTTACATTTACATGAAACTGTTTCACATTATCTGTTCTGTTCTGTGTCAACCACATTTCCAGGGATTTCTTTGTGTCTTTGTCGAGAGCAAATTAGAATATGCCTTTTGTTTTATCTCCTGTTGCTTAATGTGAAGCTATAAAACAGCGTCTGTTAAAAAAAAAAAAAAAAAAAAAGTTGAATTTTTGCACGTGTGTTGGCCGTCTTGGCACCAGACTCATCCGCTCCGTTCCAGACTAAACAAAAACTATTTGCAAGTTGCACTGGCAGCATCAGAACCAAAACAATCAAACAACGGGATTCAATTAAGCCCGTTCTGTATCTTTTCATTAACAAGAGAAAGACATGTGACAGCGTGTTGAATTTATAGCGGATGGTGTTGATGGAGGGCTTAAGTTACACTTTGAACCACAGAGCTGCGTCAGATTTATAGGGCCGTGGTGACAGCTGCCTGGTCCACCAGGATTATGGGGGATATGATGTCTATATATCAAAGTTTAAAGAGTGCAATTTCGGCTATTGTGTGGACCTGATCTCCCTTCCAAGCAATTTGTAACTTTGTTATGAATTTCATGTGTGACCCCGTTGATAAAGACAATATTTTTCTTTTGTTGCATTGTCTGAGGCCTTGCTATTTAGGTCAGCAAAGTTTGCATTTTTTGAATGTTTTATTAAAGCAAAAACTAAGTGAGACTGGAATACTTGTGAAGATGTATAAACACACTGTGCAAAATAACAAGATCACAATGCTCACAATCAGTGCCAGATGTCCCGAGAATGAATTTATGGAGCAGGAGGATTGTCTTATGTTAAAGAGGAGTAAACTATTGTTCATCTAATCTGTGTAAATGCTGCAGAGGGGAATCTGCAGGCGCGGGCCAGAGAGACAGAATCGTTGGATCGTTTCTCCTCAATTTGGCCTCATTTCAGCGCAGAGAAAGTGGATATTTTCAGATCTGTTGTGCTTGGAGACCAACGTTTGTTTTGACAACCAGACAGAATGGTATTCATGAGATTCGTCCAGGCTTTCACCTGAAGTGTGTTTTCTTTCTCTTCCTAAATTAGACGTATGTACGTGTCGCTGCACGTGAATGTCCTCACCCCGCAGAGTGTGTGCACAGGCACGTGTGTGCGTCTGTCGAGGGATAGAGAGTTGTCAGCGATGATGAAGATGAACAACGGCAGTGACATCACGGCAAATGATTGTCTCCACCTGTTGCCTCGGCTACCGTTCCTTGTCTGCTTTAGATTTCAGCTTTTCTCAAAGTGTTTCTTGTTTCCTTCTGTGGGCGTTCAGCTTTGAAATCCGAAGGGGACGATTATTACATCAACGGAGCGTGGACCATCGACTGGCCCAGGAAGTTTGACATCGCAGGCACGGCCTTCCACTACAAGAGACCCTCGGACGAACCGGAGTCCTTAGAGGCCCTAGGAGCTACCACTGAAAACCTGGTTGTCATGGTAACACAAGACTTCTTTTGGTCTCATTTATCCAAAAGAGATTATTTTCATTACTGATTAATCTACCAGTTTCTCCATTTATTGAGATAGTAACTTCCCAGAGCACAATACTGCCATCTTTAAATGTCTTGTTTAATCAGACCAAGAATCCAAAACCCAAAGATGTTTGGTTCACTATCACATTACACTAAGAAAACCAGAAAATATGAACTTTATGAAGCTGGAACCAGTACTTTTTTGCCATATTTGTCTTTAATATAACTTAAACCATTATCTTTAAACCATTTAAACCATTACTTAAACCACGATTATCAAAATAGCTGTCGACTAATTTTCTATCAGTGCATTTCATCTTTAATATGTCAGTTTGGTACAGAAGTGGATAAATAATTTATTAGTACTTCATAGATCAGAT
This sequence comes from Scomber japonicus, assembly GCF_027409825.1. NCBI lineage: Eukaryota > Metazoa > Chordata > Actinopteri > Scombriformes > Scombridae > Scomber > Scomber japonicus. Next base: position 26,068,191 of record NC_070596.1, read on the forward strand.
TATTAATCAGAGCAATGTTTGGGCTGCCAGGTTGTGGAAAGCCCATTTGATGGTATTAAGCCTTTCTATTTGGCATTAATGCAGTTATAAATGTTTAAAATGTATTAATAAATACTTGATTATGGCATAAAGTTTGTAGTTATGAATGCTAGTAAGTTTTTAATGAAGTGTTTTTACAATAATCCATCATGTCCACAGTTGTAAATGTTAATAAATTGTTAATAAACTGGATTTTGGTTCAGATATTTGCAGCTTTGCAGAAGATCAAAGGTTGATGAGGCCATTGGAGGATCATCCTGATGAATTAAAAGCAAAAAAGACAAAGCAAATGTCTCAATAAAGGACCAAAAACAAATTTTTAACAAGCTGGCAACCCAAAAACTGTAGTTATGATTGACTTATAACTAAGGGTTAGGGTTAGTGATCGTAATAGCGAATACACCAGTTCATAATAGTTGTAGAATTGATCAGAAACTTTCCCCCTGAATTTGAAAAGTGATTGATTTAAACAGTTAAATGTTTCTAAAAGTGTAATCTGTGTCCTCAATTCACCATTTGCAAGACACATATAGTAACAGAGATGCATCTTACAGAAATGCTTCTTGGGAATTGTACTTCTTGTACTTTTGTCTTGTACTTTTGACTTTTTTTTTTCCTTTTTTAAATCAAAGAAACAGATATTTTCTAAAGCAGTTTTGCAGTCTTTTGTGCTGATGAGTCAACCAGGGGAGTTTCGTGTGCATCAGCTCAATGTTATAGATGCACAAAAATGAACAGGACACTTCCGGACACTTGAAATAACTTGCTGTTCCTGTCCTCTTAAACTCGACATCTGGCAGCAAACCTTAGGTGACCCTCAGCCAGTGGTTTGAGCTATTTATATGCGGACAATAAAAAAAAAATCTTTCTTGGCAGAGTGCAAACACAATGTCACTGGGAGTCTGCTCTTACATGTTTTGTGCATTAGTGTGAATGCACTTAGATTTTTTAAATGGGTTTTATGACAAGTTTCTTTGTGCATGTTTGTGTGTGGCTGTGCTCTGGTTGTGTGCTGATGTGAGGCAACTGAGCATTTTCTTGTAGTAATACTCTGCGGTTTCTGCCTCGACATGAATGCTTAAAATACCAGACCACACAGCACCACTGGAATAGACAAGCAACTGGCCACTCGACCACTAGCCATTTCTTTGTGGCTTTCAAAGCTGTGGCCGACTCCCTCGGTCTCTGCATCCAGCAGACTAATATAAACCCACCAGGGCCTCACTGATCTGCACTTTTCAAACTGCATTGAAAGCTGCAATCATCAATATTTTTCTATAAACAAAGGATCAAATGAATTCAGTGTGGGTGATATGCAAAAAATGATCACCTGACTCCACAGCGCTATGGAGCATTTTAGCATCTTTTAGCATTTTTGTTTGGTTTTATGGTACTCAACTTTGAAAACCTATCATACTCTATCTGCTCTCCACCAAACTGCAGACAAATTTAACATTTATCTGGTGAAAATAGTGGAGTATTTTGCAGCTTAAAAAAGATAAAAGATATTTTCCTCAGGAGCTGGTGGAGACCAAAAATGAAGCTAAAAGCAGAGTGAATATGTGATCACTTGTTGAATGAACATTAACATGACGCCATGTGAATGCTACTTTTGCTACATGTGTGATTTATGTGTAAAAAAAAGCTTTATCATAACAACTTTATAAGCATATTTTATGCATAATGCCTTTTAAAAGCATGAATGAATAACTATATAAAGTGTCTTTTTCATATTCGTAAGTGTGTTTTTATACTAAACTCAGAAATTGCATACAAATTACCTTTAACTGCTGGCTAACTGTAATATGTCCCTTATTCTGTCCTCTCCTGCAAACAAAGTTAGCTTCTAGCTGGTGAACATTTTGCAATATTTTGTAGCTAAAAAGCCTCAAGAGCTGGTGGAGACCAAAACTGGAGCTAAAAGCAGAGTGAATAATGCACTTACATTCATTAAATGAACATTAACATGACTCCACATAAAGGCAAATCTTTTCTCCGTGTATGATTTATGTGTAAATAAGCTGCTATTTTTTAGTTATAACAACTTTGTAAGCATATTTTAAGCATAATGCCAGTTTAAGAGCAAGATGCATCTCCATATAAAGACATTTTTTTTAATATTCCTTAATTTTTTTTAATACTAAACTCAGAAATGTTACAATAATTACCTTCAACCTCTGGCTAAATGTAATATTTCCCCTTTTTCTATCCTCTCTGCAGGTTCTCCTTCAGGAACAGAACCTGGGAATACGCTACAAGTTCAACGTGCCGATCCAGCGCACAGGAAGCGGGGACAACGAGGTGGGCTTTTCCTGGCACCACCTGCCCTGGTCTGAATGCTCAGCTACCTGCGCTGGAGGTACGTCTCCTGGTGAAACCTTTAATCTACGCTCATTTTAGCACCGCTATCAATCTGAACTTTTTATAGTCACAAAAATGCGGCTGCAGCTTTTCCAACATGAAACCGGTGTGGAAGAGCTTCAGGGTGTTCTTTGACTTCAGTTTAACTTCTGACACAAAAGTTAAAATGTTTATGCAGGTGTGTTCCCCCCCCCCCCCCCCACTTGGGAAATATGCTGAAAACTAAACCTCTATAATCGCCAGCTCACTTTACAGAAGATCTTTCACTCTCTTTACTCCTGTCAGGTGCCGAGGGCCAAATATAAAAACTCCTGTATCAGCATTTTTGCTCTGATTACATAGTTTTAAATCAATTCGAACATTTTATCAGTTATTTTAAGCATTGCATGAGTTAGCTGCCTGTCACATGACATACAGTATGTAAATCTGCATTTCAAATTCTTATTATTTAAGTTTATTATTTCTTATTATTATAGTTTATTTTTCTACAAGAGAAGAATACCACCTTCTCTTCTGGCGACCTTCTGCTGTGTTACGGTGGCCAGTTGCCTCTCGAAAAAGAGCACTCCAAGCGTTTTGGTATTGAATACCATAACACGCTGTGGGTGTTTTAAATTCTTCTTGAATATTTCTAACCTTCTCAAATATTTAATGTCTTGTATCTTGTGTGTGTGTGTGTGTGTGTCTGTGTCATTCAGTAAATCTTCCCCAACCAATAATTCCACAAATGCTGAAGAGCAGTGTGCGGAAACCCAGTATCATAATTTGCGATGGGTTTCCAAAATCATTACTTTATAGCTGGAGATTCGGCCTCTAATAAATTCAATATGTATATTTTCCATATTTTAGCCGGAGTAATGAATATGGTGTAATTTCTGTGAATGAGCTGCTCTGCATAGCTTCTGGTTTACCAGCGCTGCACACAGAGACGACCACTCTTCCAGAGCGCTTGTCCGACAAAGTCAAACATTCAAAATCTGAAACCGCAGTGAAATGTTGACCATGGCCTCAAGAATGACTAAACCAAACCTTTTAGCCCAAAAGCAATGGGTTTCATGTAACAATAAATAGTGTTTCTTCCCAGTTGTCAAGCGCGGCCTGGACGGGTTTGTAATATTTTGTAAAAGCATGACTGAATAAGCATGTGGGTTTTTCTGAGGAAGGAGTTCCAAGTCCGGAGCAGGAGTTTGCAGCTCTGCCTTTCGATGGGGAAGCACACATGGCCTTCCAGTGTCGTAAACATGCCGTCGCATTGTTGATCTAAATGATCTAATTTGTGTCTACTGTGTGTCTCTGACCACACGGAGCTTTAAATCCGAAAAATGTTACTTAATCATTCACCCATTCAATATAGCTAGCTCAGCTAATCATGAAGTGTTGTTTAATATATCACTACAGTAATAAAACCCATGAAAAACACCTTTTGACAACCTTACAACTGAAACTCTTTAACCCCATGGTTCGCAGTATTCCTCCAAACTGTATTTCACTCTCGGCACAGATGGGTAGATTTTCTATACTTCACGCATATACACACACACATCCATATCTCATTACATCTGCCAGACAAGTCTGCTGCGGGATATGTCCCACGAGGGTCCAAACAGACCCTTTCTGAGTTGGTATGGTATACACGCGCACACACACACACACACACACACACACACAGTAGGAGGTGTGACACCGATACGGTAGCCCTCACTCTCTCCATTAGAAGCCAAAGTAAAGAGCGCTCTGCTCTGTAAAAGTGATTTGCCAAGATATCCTGCAAAGAATCAGGAATTTACATGTCTGGATTTACTACAGACTGAAAGTGATACCATCTCCGCTTAAACACAGCGCTCGACACGGCGGCCCGGGCTCCATGTTTCTGAAGGGGGGGATTCATGTGCGGGATCAGCTGCGCACTGCGATGCATTATTGATGGGTCTTTTCCCTTACAGGTTCCCAGAAGCAGGAGGTGGTTTGTAAGAGGCTGGATGACAACTCGGTGGTCCAGAACAGCTACTGCGACCCAGACGGAAAACCTCCAGAGAACCAGAGAGACTGCAACACTGAGCCATGTCCTCCAGAGTACGTAACACTGAGGCTCCATTATTCATTTGGGCAATTGGCAGAGTAAACGTTCAGTATGTAAAATGTGAGAAATCAGAGGAAAATGGCAATCACGAGTTCCTAGATGACAAGGTGATGCTTTCAGGTTGGTTGTTTTGTGCGACCAACAGCCCAAAACTTGAATGTATATATTTTACAATGATATAAAAACCTTGATGTTGGTTGGGAGTTTGGCTTTTGCTTGATAAATGCCATAGATGATTAATCGATTATCAAGTTTTCCTCCTCTTTAGCTTCATTTGTTCAGTACTCTTGCAGAGGAAAATCCCTTTTTTTAGAGTGTTTACATTCATTTTAAACCTACATTTAAGGTTTCTGGACAATTGTTGGTGGCAGAAACCAAGCTGTAAACACAAAAGTGACATATTATTACCTTTTAAATTGATATGATGGACTTGATAGACAGCAGAGCAACATTATCATTCATTTGGAGCCATATTTATATCCACTTTATGAATTTAAATGCAATATTAACTCTTCTTTTAGCTCTGTTTTGGTCTCCAACTCCTGGCTCTTTAGTTGCTAAATGCTCACCTGCTAGTTGCTAACTCTGCTGTTCAGTGCTAAGCAGGTAGAGTAGTTATTTTTTTTCACTGAAACAGTAAAGTTGGGGTCATAAAACCAAAACAATAAGCTTAAAGCCACTAAAGCGCTCCGTAGAGCAGAGGTGAACAACAGAGTCGGCTGATAATTCTCTGTGGGTTCGTCACTACGAGCGACACCTTGCACATTACACATAGTCATCCGATCCACTGTTAATATAAAAATCTCGAATAGTTAATGCTTTTAAAATAAAAACCTTCCATAAAAGTGAAACCGACTCATATTAATTCGGTTTCAGTGAGCCCTAGTTGTAAAATGTGTTTGGAAGAAAATAATAACATAAAATGGCAGTGATTTATAACTTCATATGTTAACTATTTTCAGGGGTTGCCTCGTGCCAAAAATAAGAGCCTTGAAAATGACCACCTGTGTTTGATTGTTTTGGCTTCTTCGCCGATCCTCGAGGGGTAATATACACGTATACAGGTGGAATACGAACTTGTGTTTGGTGGCCAAATGTCCGTAAACTCTTTGCTGTAGCTGGAAGCATCCCCAGACTCTCCAATCATGTCTGGAAAAAGAGGGATTAAATGAATCAGGTTAATTAGTTTCAGACTATTTGACAATTATTTGCATGTGAGAGAGTGTGTTGGTGTCTTCCAGCCAAAAAAACTGATAATATCATAAATCTACTGTGTAAGTGGCCATTTGTTTTCATACATTCACACTGCAGCCTTAGGTTATTTATTTTCACATCTGTACTCGGTGGGCGCCGACTCGTTGTATCTCATTTATTAGTCGCCTCATTATTAGTGCTTGAAGGCTGTTTGCAGTGCGTGTGTGTGTGTTTAGAGTTACGGCGCTTCACATGACGTTTGTGTCTGTTAGGAGGGCAAACACATCTTCTGCAGCCTCAGGAGAGGCCGACTTAAGGAGACCGTGTAAACACAATTGTTTTAGAATAGCCAGGGTTTTATGGGCCCGAGTAATGAAAGCTAACACAGATGTTTGAACACGTCGTTAATTCTGTATACATTCCTTCAGATGATGTAATATCTCACAGGCTGGATGTGTTTGGAGGGCTGTTGTCTGGGCAGTTTTATGATATTAATTCTGAAGTCCGCAGACTGTCGGGGTTGAACAAGTCTAAGTCTTAATTTTCTGCAGGTCAAAAAACTCAAACGGCCTGGCATGGCACGGCACGGCACAGCGCTAGTAGACACTAACACACACATTTAAAAAACCACGGCACTTAACGTCTGCTTGTGTCAGAAGAGTTTATCTGCATCGTTTATATTTTAATGAATTTTAAAATGGTTCAGGTGTTGGTCATTTGTCTAATATTATTTCCACATTTTCGTTTATGTTGATGAGTTTGGACGTTACTTTGGCAACACTAAAACAGTTTGTAGACAATGTTTTAATGCCGTTTAAAGAAATATCTCATATTTGTGCGCCAAGTATGAAGTAGAAAGCCAGGAAGCGATTAGCCTAGTTTAAGCTAAATAGCCTAATTTAGCCAACAAAAACAATAGGCTACATAACTCACTATAAAACCACAAATTGTCATTTTTACATTACAGTTTGTGTTCATATTAAACTAACAGAGATACAGTGTGTTAATTAGTAAGATTTAGAGGAGCTAGTTGGTGGTTTTATAAACTTTGAACCAGGCTACCTGTAGCTATCCCTGCTTCATGCTAAGTTAAGCTAACCGTGTTATTCTTCTTCTCATGTATTTTGCAAAGAAACCAAATATATCTTCTAATATATATTTGTCTTTGTGGTTTTTGGATGCCTAAGGAAACCTGTTTTATATGAGTTATTGATACAGAGAGCAATATTATAAAGCCAGGAGGCGATTAGCCTAGTTTAAGCTAAATAGCCTAATCTAGCCAACAAACACAAGTTACACTAGGCTACATAACTCACTATAAAACCACAGACTGTCATTTTTACATTACAGTTTGTGTTCATATTAAACTAACAGAGATACAGTGTGTTAATTAGTCAGATTTAGAGGAGCTAGTCGGTTTTTTTTTAAACTTTGAACCAGGCTACCTGTAGCTATCCCTGCTTCATGCTAAGTTAAGCTAACCGTGTTATTACTCTTTTCATGTAACTTTTGCAAAGAAACCGAATACATCATCTAATATATATTTGACTTTGTGGTTTTTGGATGCCTCAGGAAACCTGTTTTATATGAGTTATTGATACAGAGAGCAATATTATAAAGCCAGGAGGCGATTAGTCTAGTTTAAGCTAAATAGCCTAATCTAGCCAATAAACACAAGTTACACTAGGCTACATAACTCACTATAAAACCACAAACTGTCATTTTTACATTATAATTTGTGTTCATATTAAACTAACAGAGATACAGTGTGTTAATTAGTCAGATTTAGAGGAGATGGTTGGTGTATTTCTAAACTTTCAAGCAGGCTAGGTGTTTCTTGACTCTAGTTCTGTACTTGACAGCTGTATTTTTCTTCTCATATTACTTTTGCAAAGAAATCAAATACATGTTTTGAGAGCGTGTTTTTCTAATCTCAATTTATCTGTGTTTTATTGGATACCTTTTAAGAAACCCATTTGATTTGAGTTACTGAAGAGAGAAGAGTGATATTTTGTTTTTTTGGGCATTTTTTTGTTTAGTTTTTGTGTGTATATTTGATGTTCTTTTGGACTGCGGATGATTTATTTAAAGAACAGAAAAAAGGAGAATGAAAAAGAAAGTTGTGGACAAATTATTAGGAATGATAAAGGTTTCCCAACTAAATTTGACCACAGTGTCCTGCTGTGAAATAAGGCCTCAAGATTAATACAGGACCAACTTTTTCACCTTCTCTAGGCCCCTTTCATTTCAGTTTATACTGTCCTTTAGTTGTTCATGTTCCCAAACAAAATTTGCACAAACCCAATTGAAACAAAGTGAACTTGGGGCTTTCAGAGTCTGTAGACTGGGTGGAAAGTTGCCTCTTTGGCATTTCATTAATCCTGCCTTAAATGTACAGAACCATAATGTGATTTTACGCACTAACTGAGATTACTGATAGTCTGGTAGTAATTAAGTAACTGCAGGGAGTAACATCGCTGCCAAAAATCACAGAGCTTACTCTTAGCTTTGGTTCTTATGTGCAAAACGGTTTTATTTCTCTCCATCAGGTGGTTTATTGGCGACTGGTCGGAGTGTGGGAAGACGTGTGATGGCGGCATCAGGACGAGGACAGTCCTGTGTATCAGGAAGATCGGCCCTGCTGAGGAGGAAACGCTGGAGGACACTCACTGTCTGACTCACCGACCTATCGAACGAGAGTCTTGCAACAACCAGTCCTGTCCGCCGAAGTGGGTCACCCTGGACTGGTCGGAGGTAAGACGATACACTTGAGACCGAGCTGTTCTCTTTTGACTCATTGTGCTGTCAAGATCCTCTTCTTACACCTCCTCCTCCCTCTTTAGTGCACGCCGAAATGTGGCCCCGGCTTCAAGCACCGCATTGCCTTGTGTAAAAGCAGCGATCTGACCAAGACCTTCCCGCATGCCCACTGCCCGAGCAACATCAAGCCTCCGGTCAAAATCCGCTGCAGTTTAGGACGCTGCCCTCCTCCGCGCTGGATCCCTGGCGAATGGGGACAGGTAGGACAGCTTCTCCGTCACAAGTCTCTTCTTGTTCTTCTTTTTTTTTTTTTTTAGCTTGGGCACAATTTCAGTGTCCTGGTTAATCCTTTAAAAGGATAGTGTGAAGACAAAAGATGTACAGATATACTCCAAGTGTCTGTGAATGGTTAATGTAATTTACACCTGGGTGACACACACTGGGTCCTAAGCAAGCTTGTGACGTGTGTTTGTGCGCGAGTCCAAGTGCTCCAACAGGCCTGGAGTGTGTGATCAGTGGCAGAAAGATCCCCACTGCCTGTTTGAAGTTTATCTCCTGCCTCAGACCAGGCCTCTCTATCACTTCCAGGAACACGATTTAGAGGAAGACTGAGGAGTAGCATTCTTGGGCTCACCCTGACATGACTTAGTGCGCTCAGAGAAGCTGTTGAACACTTTACAACACAGCTGACTCATGTTGGTGAGCGCACGCCAAAAAACGTGCGTCAGAGAGAGTTGTATCTACAAAAAAGTATGGCATGTTATTTTGCAGGGTTTGTTAATAATTTAGTGTAAAACTGGAATTTTTAAACAGTGCACGCTGATGTTTAGAGGAGGGCCGTGACGGGTCGCTGGTACTCCAGTGGAGCTGATGTCATCGGTTTCAGCTCTGTGTTGTTCAGGGTTAAAGGTCAAAGGTCAAGAGTCAGGCAGTCTGGGTCGCAGGCCTCTCCTCATAACGGCCACATGTGCACTCACGGCCACAAACATCAATAACGCACCTTTACAATTCAATCAGAGGCAATAACAGTCGTAAACAAAGCAGAGCTGACTGATAACCTCGGCGTGGTCCATCAAAGAGCCGAGTCGAGGTTAATACCTCGCGGAGCAACAGCTGGAGTCTGCTCTTACACAGCACTTTCTCATGTGCTGCAGAGGTGTGTGTGTGTGTGCAACCCTCTCTTCCCTCTTTCTCTCTCTCCACCTCTTCTTTCTTTGGCTGTAATTACAAGCTTCGCCCTTGCTGCTCCGCGTTCCCTCACTGGCCGGCTCTCGAAGCGCCAGAAAGGAGAGATTGTTGCCAGCTACCGAACGCCTGGTCTCCCAGGCCAAAAGGTCAGCGGTTCAAATCCCACTTAAGTCCCACCATTGACGTACACCATCTGTCATGGCTGGCAGCGGGCCCTAATAAAGACTCTCTAATTGGGAAGGGATGACATGCGGGCTCACTGATCTGAGGCAGCCAAGAGAGGATCGCTGAAGGTGACAGAAAAGCCTGGTAGTTCTCTCGTCAGCGGGGGAGGCTATTTGCTGATGTCTGGGTTCATATCACAAAGTGCTCACACATAATGATAGCTGGCAGGTGTGTTGTTTCTTAGCGCTTCCAGAGTCGGTTTGAGTAATTATAGAGATATCTGTTGGCATCTACTGCAATTGTTTTCAGAGTCTCCCCCCCCCCCCCTCTTCTCCTTCTACAAAAGGAGTTTAATGGCCACCCATAGAAGAAGTAATCTCAGTTTTTATTACAACTGGCACATTGATAGAAGTCAGTCAAAGACATGCAGGTGCACATTTTGGGCTCAGTGCAACAAACTTTTTCACATGTCAACAAATGTTTTCTCCCTTAGTTCTGCGGTCTGGGAAAGTCCATCGAATATGCTCATTTTTCATAGATTTGGGGGTTTTTTGGCCTATTTTCTTTAAAATTAAGCCAATTTGGATCATATGCTGACAGATAATTCACATTGGATATTTCAAACTTTCAAGCCAATTAATCTTGCAGCTAAGATGCAGAAACAGAAACAGAAAAGGAAAAGGAAAGCCACACCTCAATGTTGGTTTTGTGATAATGATCAAAATGACTAATTAAGTACCTTAATATTACCTTAATGGATCCAAAAACACCCTAAATAAGTTACAAAGTATACAAAGTGAAGAAGAAAGAGAGAAATAAAAGCCAGACGACTCAAATACACAACTCAGTGACATGAAGCGAGATCCAAAAACGCTTTTATATAGCAGTGGTCAAAAAACACGGGAAGCCAGTGAGAGGAGCAGAGGTATCACAGGGGCGAGGCTGAGGCAAAAATCCAAGGAATCAGGCAGGGTCAAAAACACTAGGAAACACAAGAAGAACAACAACTAAAAAAATACGCTGGAACGCTCACTACAAGTAGAAAAGACAATCTGGCAAACAGGGGAATGTGAAGACATGCGGTTTTATACACAAAGGCAGGGTGAGCCAGTGAGACACAGGTGCAACACATTAGGGCGGGGCCAGGTAATCACACTAGTGGGAAAAACACTGGAGGGGAAGAAATGAAGTGACCTGAAAAGGTGAGTATAACTAAATAAAACAGGAAAAAATGTAAATAGCAAAGGAAAAGATGAGACATGACAAAAAGAGAGCATAAAAGCACAAATTTAAGTGTATAATACACAAGGTAAAAGCTATGAAACCAACAGAAAGTCAAAGAAAGCAAATATGTGTTAAGGTGCTTTTCTAAGGCCTAAGCTGGGGTCACTTTTTAGCTGAACACGACCCTCCAAACATATCACATATCAGCTCCTTCAAATGCCAAAATGAGTCCCAACAACTGCAGTGTGGTGAACGTCAGTCAAAGAAATGAACTTTCAAATTGGATCTTGAGCTTCTTCTACAGTTAATTCCCCATTTAAAGCACGTGGGCTTGACTTGAGTTGGATGTCATTAAGTCTAAGTTTGGCCTGTTGGTGTGAAAACACTTGTTGAATGTGTGAAAATTGGTTTAAAAATAAACAGTAGATGTAATTTAACATAATATTGCGTCAGTCTAATTTACCACTTACCATTCATCACTTGTAGTTTGATAAGTATAGCACAGGACGTCTAACTCGAGTCCTGACTCCCAGCTTCTAACTGAGTAATTCACAAGTTGTAATACAAGAATTAATTAGATATCTGATAATTAGATAATGATCAGAAGTATTTAGTCAACAGACAAGTCCTCATTGCACCTGTGGTCAGCATATTCTGCTGGATGCTTTTGCTGCTTTGCTTCTGGAGTTGCAGCTGTATCAGTTTATTTAATGTTTGTATATAACAGTATGAGCCAGGCTGTAAGAGCATCCATCCAAAAGACACATTTTGGCAGAAGTAAGACCGGATTCAGCCCAGTCTCCTTCCCGCGTGCGTACTGGTCGCAGCTCAACTCTCAGTCTGAGAAGAATTAAAGTGGAATTCCTCCGCACAAACAAGAGGAGGCAATTTTCTGTCTGTCTGTTTCTCTTTCTCTCCAATACACATGCACAAAAATGTGCACCGAAAACCTCGTGAGCTACAGTTGACCTGGATACTCTGTGTGTTGGGAAACACAGTTACTGACAGGCAGCCAGTTGAATCAGGCAAAAGGGAAGGTGACTCTGGCTGGCTCTGTCTGCTCGCTGCCTCCGTGCCCTGATGATTGGTTGATTGGATCAAGTCGTGCCGTGTGTGTGTGTGTGTGTGTGTGTGTGTGTGTGTGTGTGTGTGTGAGTGTGAGTGTGAGTGTGCGGGGATTACTCAGAAAGGCTGAGTGTGTGTCTGCATGCCCAGTATTCAGGGTCACAGAAGAAAGATGGTCCTCATTCACCTCATTAAGTAGAAAAACCACCTCTTTGGCTGCTCCTGTAGAAGCAATAAGTCCTGCTCTTGATGTTTTCTCTTACAGTGTTCGGCGCAGTGCGGCCTGGGCCAGCAGATGAGGACGGTGCAGTGTCTGTCCTACACCGGGCAGCCGTCTAATGAGTGTGCAGAGTCCCTCCGGCCCACCACCATGCAGCAGTGCGAGAGCAAGTGCGACGCCACCCCTATATCCAACGGCGACGGTAAGACGACGAAACGTGAGCACATCTGAGTCTGCCATCACGTTTTAATAGCGTTGGCTCGACCCGTCTGTGTGACGAGTTGTCTGCTCGCAGTTTTTCATCGTGAGGAGAAACGTGTGGTCGCCGGGGCGGATGCAGGTTTCTATTTAAAACTGCACAACTGCAAAACCTTACAAACCGCCATCGCCGCCATTCACATAAACCCTGATGGTTTATGTGAATACCAATTGTGCTCTACGTGCATTGCCTTCACACAAAAGGTTATAAACTGTCTCTATCATCGTCTTCACTGTTCTACTATGACCTAAACACGCTTGGATGACACACTCCTCTACACTTTGCCAGCTACATTAATCTTTCCAGTGAGGTTGGCTCCTGGTCAAAGCGAAGCAGCTCAACCCTCCATATACACTTACACATGATGGATGGCTATTCAGATGCACAGAGAAGGGCCTTTCGATTAGCCTGAATGGAAAACGTGAGCAGAGTTTACAGGCTGGCTAATGGGATTAGCTGTAGGCTAATTGTTCCTTTACGGACAGCAGTGAGGCAATGTCTCGTTTCATTTGGCTCTGCAGAGGCAGGGGCCGAAGCCTAATAAGGGAAGACACTCTGATCGTGATAAGGCATTTAGAGCACTGCCTGTCCGGCATCCAGCAAGCTGTGTGTGTGCATGTGTGTGTGTGTGAGTGTGCATGTGTGTGTGTGTGTGCATGTGTGTGTGTGCATCGTAGGGATGGCAGACAGCCCAGTTAGTGAATGAGGCCAGGATCTGTCTCAGTCGTAGCCTCTGCGTCCAAGTATAGTTGCAGTTTTATTCAGTTGAGGCCTGAGGGAGATGCACCAGCCCTCATGTGGCAGGTTAGCCCCAGTTTGTACCTCTCATGTATTACTGTTACATTTGAGTCACACAACACCACGCGTCGGACCGTCCCTGAAAATGCCAGAACACTGTGAAGGTATTTCCTGAATCCTGAAAGATTCTTCAAACCAGCTGAGTGAAAAAAATATTTGTCTGCTGCATCACAAAGAAGACAACTGTGTTTGGTTTAGGGTTTTTTGTAAAGCACAGCAAAATATTGTAAAAGAAGCCAGAACTGAAACAATTAGTTGATTAACTAACTAATTTGATCATTATTCTATTATTATTCACATTTTTGGTGCAAGAAAACACCAAAAATGTGAATATTTGCTGTTTTTTTCTTTGGCATATGTAACAGTCTATTGAATATCTAATGATGAATAGGCCAATTGTAATTTTTTTAACCATTTCAGACACTTGAGATGAATCGATAATGACAATAACTGTTAGTTGCAGCACTAAAAGGAAACATCAGTGGAGTTTTTAACATGCAAGAAGGAACAACTATAACACATACAGCAATAAATAATAAATAAAATTAATCTTAAACAATGTGTAAAGCCTACAAAGCATGAATTTGACTCCACGGAGAAGATGCATCACCTCAGTTGAGTTGATGTGATTATTTTTCATGCATTTATATTCAGACTCTAAACCTTAAAGACCTAAGCTGGTCTGTTGTGGGTTGACCTTCATGATCCTGCAGAAGCATCCAGACCATCAGGAGCTGACAGCTGACCACCTCAGTATGATGTTGTTAATGATAACACATTTTATATTAACACATCTCTTCATTTTGGTTCACATTGTGCAAACTGAGACATACTGTATATCATTTCTGGCTACCAACTTTGTTTGGATCTGGAAATACAGGCGTAACCTTGGAAACGGGTAAAAATCTTTATTATCGTGCGTTAGACTGAATATTTATTCACCTAGATGATTAGAGGAGTCTGGAAATACCTTCAGAACAGCGTGAAGTGTTGTTAAACGACCTTCTGGGTTTTTTAAAAGATTGCCAGGTAATTATTGTTTTTTTTAAGGAAAATCAGTTGCTTAGTGTTGTGACTCAAAAGGAGAGTCATACTCGTGAAAAAAAGACCCATAAAACAGTAAAAAAAAAAAAGAAGTTATTCAGGAATCTTATTTAAAATGTATTAAAATTCTTCAGCCTGTATTTTAAAACATCTGTCTCTAACTCCGGCTCGTTTCTTTCTCTCTCCAGAATGCAAAGATGTAAACAAAGTGGCTTACTGCCCGCTGGTGCTGAAGTTCAAGTTCTGCAGCCGTGCGTACTTCAGACAGATGTGCTGCAAGACTTGCCAGGGGCACTGACCCTTGGAGCACAAGAGCGAGACGAAGCGAAAGAGAGAGAGAGCGAGAGAGAGCGAATGAGAAGGAGAAAGAGAGAGAGGCAGAACAAAAGGCAAGAAAGATGGAGGGAGGCTCATACGGCACTGAAAGGGAGAGAAGAAGAAAACAGACTGAGGAAAAAAAAACAATCAAACTCTGGACCAGTGGAAGAAAAGGGGAAGGGATCTGCGCTGGAGAAAGAGCGAAAGAGCGAAAGAGTGGGAGAGAAGAAAGGAGTTCCCTGTTTATCACACCTGATCCTCCTGCCCTCCATCATGGTGGAATCCAAACCACTGCTCAGCCCATCACGCTGACACAAACTCTTATTCTTTTTTTTTTTTCTTTTTTTTTGTTGTCGTTTTTTAATTTTCACTTCTGTGAAGTGGAACTAGGAAGATTATTTGTTGGTAATGTTATTTTTATTATAATAATAATTATTGATATCATTGTTAGTCTTCCTCCGTTGTTTGTTGTTTTTATTAAATCCAAAGTGCTGGACACATCGCTCACAGTAGAGCATGTAACCCGGAGATGGACAGACGGAGGGGGAGGACTCCTCGCTACGACAGGTGGATGGGAGTCTTTTGGGACGACTGTGATGGTGCTATTTCAGCAAGCAGACGTTTGGCTTCGGTGCACTTTTATTTTGTAAATACTTTGCCAATTACCGCTCATATACAACCCCATCAATGTACTGTATATTTATTGTACAATTCCAAACAGTCAAGACGTTGTCCTCTGACCGTGTTTGTCAGATAGTTACCTACTGTCTTGGAAGGGAATGTAATGTGATTGAAAATATTACATACTGTAACATACTCTAAACCCTTATATACTGTAAGGATTTGTATATTATATATGATGTAAATCCAGGACCAGAAAATAACACGTTGGTTATAGGAGAATTTTTAAATCACTTTAATTTTGTTTTTTTTCTCCCCCCCCCCCCAGACGGGTGCCTTAGTTCATAACACTCAAATAAAAGTTCACCCAGCAGCGTCAGTCAGCTCTGACCGTTAGTTCATTAGTAGTAGTAGTGAAGATATTGTCAGACGGTGCCTGGGCCACATGAAACACTGTTACCAGACTTGGCCTTTTACTAAACATCCGTTCACCATTTGAAGGGTTTCATTTTGAAGGAGCATTTTTCTATAAAGCAGCTTTTTCATTGGAATCACAAACACACACAGTCACTATTCTTTACTCTTTTTTTAAGCTGGATTATTTAAGCTGTCATAAAGGACATTGTTTTAGGGAAATATGCTTATTCGCTTTCTTGTCGAGGGTTAAAGAGACTATCAATAATACCTTTCTCATGTTTGTGTGCGAAGTCTAATGTGAAGCATAAAGACTGGAAACAACTAGCCTGGCTCAGTCCAAAGTTTAAAAAAATCCACCTACCAGCACCTTTAAAGATGATTTATTAACATATTGATTTATTTATATCAAGTATTAATAATTGTCAGTCACTTTTCTGATTTCTTATGGAATTAAACAATCTTGGGGATGTTGACTGTCAGGACATAAGAAGACCTTGGATACATCATTTTCTGACATTTCATCGACCAAACTAATCATTTAATTAAAAACAATGACGAGCAGCAACCTTACATGTGTTTAATATGTGCAAAAAAGCTTAAAAATGACAAGTTGCACCTGTTCCTGTTAACATGATCACATGTTAATTTGTGACTTTTTGAGGTGCTAGTAGACAGACTGTATTTTAAGTTTGAACTGAGCCGAGCTACCTGTTCCCCACAGTCTTTATGCTGAGCTAAGCTAACCATCTCTTAGCTAAAGCCTCTCATGTAGTGTTCAGATTTAAAAGCGGTGTCACCTTTCTCATCTAGCTCTCGCCAAATAAGTGAATAGGCGTATTTTCCAAAATGTCAAAGTATTCCTTTAAGTAAATACACACACACACATCACCTCCATTGTGGATATGTTGGCAGACCACGCTAATGTGGTCCCTCCCCAGGGGAGGGGAGGATGTAGACACACCTCCCCAGATAAAGTTTCCCCCTTGTCCTCTTTCCCTTTGCTCTCATCTCCTCTGTCCCTCCTCTAGTCCCCTCGCTGACGGAGAACAACAGTGAAAAGACAAAAACAGCCAACTCAATGGTGCTTTTCCCCTCTTTTATTTTTTTTTATTTTTTTTTAATTTCCATGGAGTACTGTGTTTACCTCTTCTTTTCCTCCCGCTCTGCTCCGAGGGTTACGGCCTTCCCAGGCTTCTGGTGCTATCAAGTGGGTGCTTCCATTCAACCCTCATCCAGAGTGCTTAAAAGTGAGGCTGGATCCAAACAATATGAAATAATATCCTTGTCAATATCTCTGTTGGTAAATGCTGGTCATGTTATTGTTTTGTTTGTATCTGTTTATACCTCACACTGGGAATTTTTTTTTTTTTTTTTTTTTTTTTTTTAAACCGTGTAATTGTTGTTTGTGCTACCAACAAAAGGACACTCACCCAGTTATAACTGATCCCTTTACCCAGGTTGACATTTCTGCTGGTGTAGGGGGGTTTGTGAAAGGGAAACACCTATGAAACGTCTCCATCACACACACTTTGTTATATGGAGGTCCAATCAGGAGTCCTTGAAATCTAAGAGACAATGCAGGAGTGTGCAAGGATCTCCTCGGACCTGTCAACAACTAACTTCTATTTTGCTGCTGCTACTTTTTTGTAGCCACCTTCAGTATGACGATGTCGGGCAGATTTTATTGGTTATAAAACCTTGAATGAGGCCGTTGGGAGAGGACAGTGGATGCTGAGAACATCTTGGACTTAACTCGACCGGCTGTCGGCTTCGGAGCCTCCAGAAAAGGAAACTGAGAAGAAGTGAAATCAATCAAACTGGTACTCATTGCTGTGAACTTGGATGTTTGAATGTCACATTGCTTATACCTGTTCCTAAAATGCAAGAGAAATCTAAAAGCATCATGTGATTAGTTGCGTATATTTTATATTCAGTATTAATGTTGGTACACTGTTACTAATTTTTTTTTTTTTCAAATGTAAATTATATGCTAATTTATTGCGTTGTCTCACTTGTACATTTATTTCACTGCATGCAAACTGAAATTTAGCATAGTGAAAAAAGTGCAGTGATACAGCCCTACACCAACATTTTTTTTAAAGTAGATACAATAAAGAGAGCAGCTTTTAAAGAGACGCAGTGTTAGTGCATTTATTCCTCTTCCACCCCCCCCCCAGCCCCTCCCCTTTGCTTGTCAAAACACATCAAAATATTTGTAGTCAAAGAGGAAAAAGCTTCAGCGTACAAACCCGAGTATCAAATAAGAAGTGTTTGAGCCAAAGTAGATGCTCTGTTCTCACAGGCTTTAAGAGATATATACTCTTGTCCTTTCACTCAACTCTTGGAAAGCTCCCACAGCATGAGAACAGCTAATGGCATCACACCAGGATACCCGTTACCACCACTCAACAAATCCATTCATTCGCTGCCTCAGTTTAGGGTGACCGAATCGGAGAAGGAGGGCGAGTTTTTTTGTAAAAGCTTTTGTTCTTACCTACCTAACTCCAGACAGGCCAGCTCCATCATCCTTTGAGATATACAAACACAATACACATCAGCTGTCAAACACCTTTTTCCAAACTGTACCAGCTCCGTTGCCTCGCAGCACCGGTGTGGAACTCTCCTTCCTCTCATCTCGGGACCTCAAGTGTCTGGATTCACTCTGAGGGAGCTGCGAGGTTTCCACTCTCCTTGGTAATTAATTCCAAATAAACAGTAACTAGCCCACTTGGCTGGGAAACGCAGCCGTCTCCTTCTAATCCACAGTGTCCAATTACAGAGGGAGACAGATGGCCTGTTTGGTCTAATGTAACCAGTTTAGAATACCTGTACGTCTGGCCCAGCTTCTGTCTCCCGCACTGGCCCCCGTCTCGCAGGGGTCTGTGATTACATTAGTCCTAACCTGCAGAGCCGAGGGTGACAAGGAGAAGGAGAAAAAAAGGAAGGTGATGGAGTTCAGGCCGAGGGAATCCACATTTGCAAGATGGCCTGACAACTCCGAGGTGGCTGTAAACGTTCTTCACATGAAACATTCACACATGATTTTTTTAACGTGTGCGTATATGTCGACGATACCCCGTTGTAAATCGGAACATACGAACAAGGTTATTCTTGAGAAATGTAAGCCATCCACTGAATACTGTGCATGTACACATGGCCAAGAGGTCTCCAGATGATAAGGTAATAAAAGGAGGATTGAGCTCTGGTTTGGTATTTATCTCTGCGTTGCCAAGTATTTCCATGGTTTTATCTCTGAGGTATTGTCAGCACACAACTAAATGAAGATTACAGAAAAGTACTGTTTAAAGGGAAAGTATCACGCACATTAACAGGTCTATATTTATATTCTGGGGCTTTACTGGAATATTGTTGGAATATTTTTTGATTCACAGTTAAATAGACTGGTTTTATACTTGCCTCTTATGCAGCCACTAAGTTCAGGCCATGATTTAAGGAGCCTCCCAATGTGAGCTCTACCTGATCTGATTAGTGAGCTTCTGGAGGCCATTTAATCAAACTATAGTAGATGGAAATGGAAACTTATGGGTCAGTGACAAATAAGGGTTGGCAAAAAATATCTTTAAAAATTGTTTATTTTAAAGTAAAGCACATTGAGTTGCCTCTGGGTATTAAATGTGCTTCATAAATTAAGCTGCCTTGCCTTAAAAGCAGCATCAGGTTTGTATTTTTGTTGGTTTTATATTATTTGAAATGACACTCCTGAAAATGTCAAATGGTGTAACCACAAACGAATAATAAATATTAAATATTTTATCCACCTACAGTGTATTTAAGTGCACTTATACAAATAATTACTTAATGTCTAAAAGATTTTGTCAATATTGAGCAAGAAAACAACAATTTTTTCCTAAATAAGTTGTAACCCTCCTTTTGTCCTCGAGTCAAGGAAGGAAGGAAGGAACAGAGGAAGGAAGAAGGAAAGGAGGGAGGAAGGTAGGAGAAGGAAAGAAAGAGAGAAGGAGGGAGGATGGGAAGGAAGGAAAGAAGGAGGTAGGGAGGAAGGAAGGAAAGAGGGAAGGAAAGAAGGAGTGAGGGAAAAAGGAAGGAAGGAAGGAAGGAAAGAAGGAGTGAGGGATGAAGGGAGGAATGAAAGGAATGAAGGAAGGAAACTGAAGGAAAGAAGAAGGAGGGAGGAAGGAAGGAAGAAAGGGGGATGGAGGAAGGAAAGAGAGAAAGGAAAGAAAGAGAGAAGGAGGGAGGGAGGAAGGACAGATGGAAGGAAGGAAGGGAGGAAAGAAGGAACAGCCAAAACAGACGGGGTCAATTTGACCCAGGAGGACGACAGGAAGGTTAACCAATTATGTAAATTTGCAAAAAGCGGATTATATTTATTCCACATTTATCTTCCTTTATTATAAATCAGATTTTTGGGAAAAAAGACACCAAGGTTACACCAATTGACACTGGGTTGCATCACATCATTGAGCCATATGTATTTGAGCGTGGACAATGTGAACAACATGACAACCGTAGCAACTAAAGCTACTGAATGGACAGATGTTTAGTAGAAGTAGAGATAACATTACACACACAGCATTCAGAGCATTTTTACACATGTTCACCTTGTCGTGGAAACTCTGTGCTCTGTGTGAAGAATGAAATAGAGACTTCCGTCGGCCGACAAGGTTTTATTTTCTTTGCAAAGAAAAGGTCAATCAACATGCGAGCTGTTCGAAATGAAGAAAGACCCCGAGCATGGAGAAACTTGAACATTTATACCTGAGGGAAAGGCCCACCTCTGGGGTCGGCCTCTTACCTATGATGTGCTTTCACACTCTTTTGTCTTTTGCAGGTATCGGCACCGACCCCCTGAAGGGTGAAGTTAAGAGGTCTAGTCAACACAATTTAACCCTCCTATTGTCCTCAGGTCAAGGAAGGACGGGAGGGAGGGATGAGGAAGGGAGGAAAGAAGGAAAGGAGTCAGAAGGGAGGGAGGCAGGGAGGAAGGAAGGAAGGAAGGGAGGAAGGAAAGGAGTAAGGAGGGAGGGAGGGACGGAGCAAGGAAGGAAGGAAGGACATGATTAAGGGGGAAGGAAGGAAGGAAGGAAGGAAGGAAAGGAGTAAGGAGGGAGGAAAAGAGGAAGGAAGTATGGAGAGAAGGAAGGGAGGAAGGAAAGGAGGAAGCAAGCAAGGAAGGATGGAAGGAAATGAGGAAAGAAGTATGGAAGGAGGAGAGAGCAAAGAAAGAGGGAAGGAAGGGAAGAATGAAGGAAAAATTAAAGAAAGAAGGAAGGAAGGAAGGAAGGACAGGAGGAAGGAAGGAAGGAAGGAAGGAAGGAAGGAAGGAAGGAAGGAAGGAACAGTCAAAAAGAGATGGGGTCAATTTGACCCGGAAGGACGACACGAGGGTTAAACATCCAACATCAGTATAAAACAGTATAAAAATGACCCCAAATAAAAGCGATGTCCTCTTTATCTGTCTTATTCCAGTGTGTTGACTTTATTAGTCAGGGGGGTTTACATGAGTCTCCCTGACATGCACCATGTGTATTTGAGTGAATAAGTGACAAGGTGATTTCCCAGTACATCCCAGCCTGCTTATGATAAGAGGTGTAGCGAGGATGGGGACCAGATTTCTCCGTCCACTCTCTTCAAAAGGAAACTATACTGACACTGAGAAAAGCCATCGCTGTTTCTTATCAGCACGTTAATATCCGTCACAACCTGAACCACAGAATAAACCTGTTTAACCCTCCTGTCTTCCTCCCGGGTCAAATTGACCCAGTCTGTTTTGATTTGTTACTTCTTTCCTTCCCTCCTTCCTTCCTTCCTTTCTTCCTTACCTCCTTCTCTCTTTCTTTCCTCCCTCCTTCCTTCTTTCCTCCCTCCTTTCCTTCCTTCTTCTTTCCCTCCTCCCTCCCTCCTTCCTTCCTCCTTTCCTTCCTTCTTCCTTCCCTCCTTCCTTCCTTCCTTCCTCCCTCATTTCCTTCCTTCTTCCTTCCCTCCCTCCTTTCCTTCCTTCCTTCTTCCTTCTTCCTTCCTCCCTCCTTCCTTCTTCCTTCCTCCCTCCCTCCTTGCTTCTTCCTTCCCTCCTTCTTCCCTCCTTTCCTTCCTTCTTCCTCCCTCCCTTCGTTCCTTGACTCAAGGACAACAGGAGGGTTAAGATAGGCTCACGATAAGCTATTAACGGTCATTAGGATGCACGTGTTAAAATGACTTAAAAGCTTTTATTCTTGGCTGAGGTGCTTGAGGACAAACAGCGGCGTTTAAACTTTAAGACAGTGGCTGTTTGTGTGTTCATTCTCCAACTGGAAGGTGTGAGGATTAGCGTAGGGATGAACAACATAGCTCTGTAAGGGTTTGTCTCTTTTAATCAAAGATGCTGTGTCATCGATGAGTGCTTTAAGCGTTTCGGACACTCCGCCGCTTGAACATAGTGGAGCAGGGCAAACGGCTCCAGATGGTGTGGCTGGAGACGGTGCACGCTCGGTCCCGGGGGGTCTGACAGGCCGGAATGCTGGCCTGGGATGGGAAGGTCACGGCTCCAGCACCTGCTATCTACTGGGGTCTGTTTGGGCTCTGTCCTGTTAAGCCCTGCTGATTTTTCCCACAGCTGAGGTCCAGATTGAACCGCCACGGACGAGATCAAAGCCTTGAAGGGGCGCTGGCTGCAGAGGAGAGGGCAACAGTCATCCCATCACATATACCAGGAGGATGTGTTTTTTCCTTCACACCTTCAAAGATGTGAGGAGAAATACTTCAGCTGTGCACCGCTGCAGCCTTCAAAGTTCTGCACTCCCCTAATCAGCTGTGAACCTAACACACTCTGTCAATATAGATGACATACCAATAGATAAATACTGAACTGTGCATTTGAACAGGTGCTTTATTACACCAGAGAGAAGCACAGCCAAATTCATTTAACACTTCCTTGTGAAACAGGTGGTGCTGGAAGCTTGGGAGTTATAATGACTTTTTTTGTGGGTGGTGCAGTGTGTTTGTAGTAATCTAGTTTAATTAAAGGGGAAATGTAAACAGAAGAGTGGTGTTTCTTCTCATTTGGCAAAGCAGGAATGTATGAAATTGGATAATGTGACACAGGAGACTCTAAAATGATAGCTATGACCTGCAAAGCCTCACTTGACTGATAGAGCCGGTCAGAGTAGTCTTTGGTGGCCTTGTTAGGTTAACTGGTTGAAGCCTTTAAAGAAGGTTATAACAGTCAAGAAGAAGAAATTACATTAATCATTAAAAAATAGTACATCTATCTACAGCAAATACATTAAAGCTGCCTTTCTTTATTAGTTTATCAGATTTTGAATATAACATCGTAGCTAAAGACTCATGCACTGATCAATCATGCAGGTAGTAGCCCATTTCCCAGCTAATATGGGAGTTTTCTGCTGATTCTGCAGTTATCTTTGTTTCCTCACTGGTCAGCACTGCCAACAATTTGGTCAACGGTGCAAAATTGTGTTTAAAATTAACCAAATGTGAACTCTATGCCATCACACTGCGTAATTGAATTACACTCCACCTTTTTTAGTACTATTCACAACATTGTATTTTTAAATGTAATTAAGCTATATCGCCTGGGGACACCACAACAATGGTTCATATCTGAGGTCCTTTGTTGCATCTCGTTCTCAAAGTAAAGGCCTGAGTACTCTTGAAACAGTCTGACCACATCTAAAGGATATTAGGAAGTAGTAGTCGAAGGGCGAATGAAAAGTCTGCTGTCATAGAGAGAGAGGGGAGGGGGGGCGGGGGGGGGGGGGGGGTAAGATGTGATAATCATTCAAATCAGGATAATTGTGCAAACTTTCAAAGTCTGTCCCCTCAAAGGCATTCATGGTGATACACTTATTAGTCCACATAAAAAAGTTATGGAAGTTGTTGTGCTTCCACCTGGCCAATGAGGTGAGCGTGACAGATTGTTGGGTTCAGATAGTTACCACATTTTTGGGTGCCATACCCCAAATTCCCATGTCAGAAAAGTGTGGAGGTAGCGAGGTTTGAAGAAGAAGCACTTTGCCTGCAGAATACTGAGGCCTTAACTCTTCAGGCTCCGTGTATGCCGTGGTTCAGCAGGTAGCTGGGTCACCTTTAAGGGATGCCTCTCTGTTCCCTTACTGTCCTCTGTCAGCAAGAAAGACGGCAGGTAAGTGGATTAAGTGTATAAAGGATCAATAGCCAATCACTTAGGCCAATGGAGGAAAGCCAAGAGCTTCTGCTTGGTTGGATCAGGCTGAATAATATTCTGTGTATGCGTGTGTCATCATTTGGGTAGATGGTGCTCTTGAACAGCACACTGTATGTTCAGCATACTTATGGACGTCTTCTCTCAGGAACATTATTAAATCCATCAAGAATGAATTATGTAGTGATTTAGCCTCTTCTGCTCCAACTGCCCACAACTAATAAATGACAGCAAGTTAATGAGGACAAATGATAATGGGGGCTGCTGCGAGTACTCACGGCACAGAAAGCTACAAGGCTCTCGGTTATTACTCTGTTGGGTTACATTGTGATGCTCTTTCTGTCTCTGTTTCAACGTGTCCTTCACTCTCCTCGAGGAAAAGGTGAATCTTTGCATAATACGCGGACACACTGAGGACATTCTGTAGAGTCACGTGTCGGGTTTGACAGCAACCTTGATGGTCCACTGTGATGTGAAGCCAAGATCTATTCTTGTAGTAGCTTGTAATTGTAATTAAGTCCTGAGGTAGCAGTGTTTTATGGAGGAATAAGTCATTTCTATCATGGTGTGTGTTGGTTGTCCTTAATGTAATCTCTCAGCTCTGTCATTACTATAAAAATGAGGCAGTGGAGACAAAATGATCTGCTCGCAAGCAATTTTATCAACTGACGAGAGATTCATCAATCAATTGTTCTCCAAAGAGAGCAGAAACTCTGTTAAAGTCTTTTATAATCTTACAAAGTTGAAACGACTCTACTTTAAAGTCAAGTTGAAGTAAAGTAAAAAAAACTTTTCCCTCTTGTGTGCCAACTCTCAATATCAGGGGAATGAATCAGGGGAATACGACTCCGTTTATTTTTTCCATCAAATATAAAGATAAGAACACACAGGAAAGGCTGTTAACTTGGTTCACCATCCATACGTAGTTTCATTTGAACTATATTTGACTTTTGGCCACTAGGAGGCAGAAAAAACCTTCATGTCATCCTCCCGGGTCAAATTGACCCCGTCTGTTTTGACTGTTCCTTCTTTCTCCCTCCCTTCCTTCTCTCTTTCCTTTCTTTCCTTCCTTCCTTCTTCCTTCCCTCCTTCTCTCTTTCTTTCCATCCTCCCTCCTTCCTTCCTCCTTTCCTTCCCTCCTTAAGGTTTGGTGATTCTTCTCTAGTTATGGTCTCAATCTCTGAATTCAGGCCCTCTAATAAGTGTGCTGGTGGTCATTTTGGAAGTTATTGCTCCTTTATTAGGATTTTAAGAGTTATAGAAGCTGTGACATCTGCTGTGTAGGTGATGATTGACAGTTGGCTCCAGGACTCACACTGAGTTGGACTATTGTGGCAATATTTTGGTTTATTTTAATATTTCGTGACTACGATACATTCCCTATTAGCACAACTTCCTTCCTTCCTTCCTTCCTTCCTTCCATCTGTCCTTCCTCCCTTCCTCCTTCTCTCTTTATTTCCTTCCTCTCTCTTTCCTCCCTTCCTTCTTTCCTTCCTCCATCCCCCTTTCTTCCTTCCTTCTGTCCTTCCTTCCTCCCTCCTTGCTTCTGTCCTTCCCTCCTACCTTCCTTCATTCCTTCTTTCCTCCGTCCTTCCTTCCTTTCTTCCTCCCTCCCTCTTTTCCTTTCCTCCCTTCCTTCATTCCTATCCTCCCTCCCTCCTTTCCTTCCTTCCTTCCTTTCTTACTTCTTCCTCCTTTCCTTCCTCCTTTCCTTCTTTCTTCCTTCCTTCCTTCCCCCTTCCTTCCTTCCTTCCTTCTTTCCTTTCCTCCCTTCCTTCTTTCCTTTCCTCTCTCCCTCCCTCCTTTCCTTTCATGACTCGAGGACAACATGAGGGTTAAAGAAGGTAACAAGATGGACAGCTCTATTAACAAGAAGAAAAAAATCTCACAAACTTCAGTGAATATGACCGTGGAGCAAAACCTGCCTACAAACCAAACAAATGCGTGCCTTTAGTTTGTTTGTTTTCAGGTACTCAATGGTGGATAGCGAGCCACTTGTGTCCCGGTTATGAATCCCTTTTATCTTCTTTACCTGGGGCTCCGAGGTTACATACCTCAGACGCAGGAAGGCCAGCAGCGGAAAGAAGAGAGGGGGCAGAAATAATGACTCTAGATAGAAAGTCTGCAGTTCGTTGAAGCCATGTTTGCAACAGAAATGTCATGTTTTCCCCATATTTGTTTGAGCTTTTTTAATGACATCATCTCCTTGGATCCTCTTCTTCTGCAATTTAATGACACCAAGCTGTTGAATTAGCACCACCAACTGTTTATCTTGATAATCCAACACCTTTAGATAACAATAGTGTAAGAAAACATGCATCAAATTGGATTTTCTTGAGCAGATTTTCTGTAAATTCTTTTAAAAAATGCTAGAGCTGACTTTTGAATGGTTTGCATTAGCTTCTACATTAAAAGCAAAAAGCCAAACCACATTATGGCCCCCAAACTAGCCATACATTTGTGGGCTTTCACCAAAAATTCAATACAATACCTATAATACCCCCTCTTTCTTTAGTAAACCTCTCACAATATGGAATAAATTCACCCAGACCTTAAAATATAAATGGAAATATTTTATAAAGTCCAACTAGGAGGTTAGATAACAACCGCCTTCCATGTAACTCAATGCTAAATATTCTTTCAGTTTGAGGTGAAATATTTCTGAGGTTTGCTTTTTTGAGTTTAACCTTGGTCTTAGTTGTAGTCCTGGGCTTAATTTATTGTTTACACTAGTTTCCTCCAGTGTGCTCCATCTCTGAGAAATAGTATTCATTCCTGATCAGACTCGTCCAATTGCTGTGGTATTGGAAATTTCATGGGCAGGCCTTGCTTGGACCTCATGTTTGGCAAGATGTGGAAGAATGAATGTTATTGTTAATGTCCCAACACCCGGGCAGTCTCTGAATCACACAGCGCTTGCTCACTCGCTCGCTCGCTCGTTGGCTTGCTGGGGCTGGCATCTCTTTGTCTCTTTGACATGCACCTCTGCACTCACATGTAATTTTCAAGGTGTGTCCAAACAGTCTTTAACTATGATCCACGAACGGAGGAGCAACAATAGACTGCTTTGTCTTATATTGTATCCTCTTAACAACACTAGGACATGCTAATTTTCCTCCTGAGGGATAGAAGAAGCAGATTATTGCTCATAGAAAGTGGGGAGAGAGAAAAAAAGGAGAGGGTTAGGGGTGTAATTTGGAAGAGAAAGACTTGGCCTATATGAGAAATAAATCTTATAAAGTAGCTGTGAAATATGATCAGTGACATGAGGACATTTATCCAAGTAAAGCATATTAAAGGAGAAAGAGGGCCCTGATTTAGTTTATGTTAACAGTCACACCACTATTCGAGACTTTAAAAAAAAAAAAGAAAGAAAAAGCTGGTAGGCATCGAGGGAGGACACCTGCAACAGAGAAGAGACAAATGAACTCTCTGCTCTGTCCTTGGACGTCTGTGAATGACCGACCATTAACCATGAAAATCTGCCGTGCCTGTCCAAACCATCTTCTTCTCTTTGATCTCGCCAACTAATCAATATCATTCCTATGTGCGCACGCTAACTCACCGAGCACCCTGTCCATCACACCCTGGGGAATTAGCTGCAGAGGAAGGACTCATGGTCACAGTTCAGAGGTCAGGCACGTGCATGGTCATTCCCTGCTGCTCAAACACGCACCTATCCAACATATGAACAAAAGACCATTTAGACCTTTAAGTGAGCAAATAAGAGTGATGGGATGGAAGAAGAATTCAGGCCCTTTACGTAGGTAAAGCATATCAATACAGCAATGTAAACACACTATTTCACATGTAAAAGTCCCGCATGCAGTAAGTAAAAGTAAATAAGTATTATGAGTTTGATGTGATTAAAGTATTGCAGTAAAAGTACTGCAGTATTATGAGTGGTATAGTATGCAGTATTACAGTAAAAGTACTGCAGTATTATGAGTGATGTAGTATGCAGTATTACAGTAAAAGTACTGCAGTATTATAAGTGATGTAGTATGCAGTATTACAGTAAAAGTAGTGATATATTATTATATATGACATCATTAGATTATTAATAGTGAAGCATCAGTGTTAGAGCAGCATGTTACTGTTGTAGCTGCTGGAGGTGGAGCTAGTTTATACTACTTTATATACAGTTAGCTAGTTTATACTACTTTATATACAGTTAGCTAGTTTACGCTACTTTATATACAGTTAGCTAGTTTACACTACTTTATATACAGTTAGCTAGTTTACACTACTTTATATACAGTTAGCTAGTTTACACTACTTTATATACAATTAGCTAGTTTACACTACTTTATATACGGTTAGCTAGTTTACACTACTTTATATACGGTTAGCTAGTTTACACTACTTTATATACGGTTATCAGTTTACACTACTTTATATACGGTTAGCTAGTTTACACTACTTTATATACGGTTAGCTAGTTTACGCTACTTTATATACAGTTAGCTAGTTTATGCTACTTTATATACAGTTAGCTAGTTTACACTACTTTATATACAGTTAGCTAGTTTACGTTACTTTATATACAGTTAGCTAGTTTACGCTACTTTATATACAGTTAGCTAGTTTACGCTACTTTATATACAGTTAGCTAGTTTACACTACTTTATATACAGTTAGCTAGTTTACGTTACTTTATATACAGTTAGCTAGTTTACGCTACTTTATATACAGTTAGCTAGTTTATGCTACTTTATATACAGTTAGCTAGTTTACACTACTTTATATACAGTTAGCTAGTTTAGTCCAGTGGTTCCCAACCTAGGGGTGGGGCCCCTCCAAAGGGTCAGCAGATAAATGTGAGGGCTGGTGAGATGATTAATGGGAGAGGAAAGAAGAAGAGAAAACTAACTTCTGATACACAAATATTGGATCGTTTGAACATTTATTGAAATGAAAGCATGTGAAAAGTTTAGAGGGACAAATCACTATTTGGTGGAGCTGTTAACAACTCATAGACATCTGAAATGTGAGCCAGACTACACATTGCTTTTTAGTTTCATCTTTAACAATGTGTTGCATTTTAAAAGCTTGTTATATTATCCATTCTTATCCATCCATTCGTCAAATCTTTATCTGAAAAGTAACTAAAGCTGTTAAATAAATGTAGTGGAGTAGAAAGTACAATATTTCCCTCTGAAATGTAGAAAGTAGCATCACATGGAAATACTACAGTAAAGTATAAGCACCTCAAAACTGTACTTGAGTTAATGTACTTAGTTAAACTCCATCACTGGCAAATAAAGAGTTACACGTTAAATGCATATATATGTGCTTCTGTGTAAGCTCCTATTTAGCCATCTATTAAGAAGAGGACATTATGATAAGAAAGAGTACAGTAAAAAAACCAACAGAAATCCTTGTCACAAAAGAAGTGTTAGTTGAATTTCTAAGAGATGGGAAGGATTAGCTGTCTATATTTAGCTCTTAGCCACAAGGGCAGAGGGAGATAGTGGTTGTAGAATAGCTTGATAATACTATTACCATTCCATCTCATCCCTGGCAGTCACATGACCAGCAGCAAAGAGTGGTATTTCCTGCTTCAAGCTGGGCACACAGTGACACCGGGGAGCGTTAAGTATTCTCCTGCTGGTGCTGGAGAGGAAGTACAGTCCTGTCTTTCTCTCCGCTCTCCCCTTTAAATGTGAATTAAATGTCCTCATAACAAGTTAAATCCTCTCTGTGCGTCTTCAGGAAAATAAATATTTGACTAGATGAATTTCTGAATGTCTCTCAGTGGCACATTTCAACCTGACCCCGGACCCGTGCAGGAGCACACATAGTGCAGTTAGATCACCGGATCACCTGTTTTAGATTTGCGGCAGCTCGGGCCGAGCCGGGGCTCATAATGTAACATTAACTCTCCTTCCTGTTCCATATGAAAATGTAAGCATAATCCCAGAAGTGCAGTAAAAAATAGTGCGCTGGCCAAACGCAGCTCCTGGTCACACACATGGCAGTGGCAGATCAGTTACTCCAAAACCACCAAAGTGAGGTAAAGTCTTTTGGTTTAAACAGTTCCTTTTTACAAGCTCTGACTGCTCCAGTGGTGACCTGAGCGGGACAGTGTGGCACATACTGCTGAAAAAATGTAGGAAGGGGTAGTTAGACCGTCTCTGGTTTTCACCTTAGCATTAAAAAGGAAGAGTTCAACATTTTGAGATATATGCTTATTCGCTTTGTTGCTAAGTACTCCAAAATATGAAGATATCATTACCAAACTGGCCTTCACTAAAAATCCCATTAAGGAGCTTTTTAGTTCTCTATTGAGGGATTGATTTTGAAGGCATATATTCCATTAAGCATTTTATTCATTGGATTCAAAATACAATTTCAAGCTGGATTCTTTAAAGGAGACGTATCATGCTTTTTGTGCTTTTCTATAATTCATATGCGCTTACAGTGTTGGATGTTAATTGTGGTCAAAGTAGGTAAAAACTCGCTCTATGAGTCAAAAGTCAGGGCTTCAACCTGCTCTCA
Source organism: Scomber japonicus (assembly GCF_027409825.1). Taxonomy (NCBI): domain Eukaryota; kingdom Metazoa; phylum Chordata; class Actinopteri; order Scombriformes; family Scombridae; genus Scomber; species Scomber japonicus. The sequence continues at coordinate 26,098,606 of NC_070596.1, forward strand.
ACGCTCTGAATGCAAAGTTACCTCTACTTCCTCCTCATGATGACATCAGATTGTGACGACATGGCCACAAACAGTTGCTAAGATTGTTCACGTTGTCCAATCGCATAATTCAGGCTCAAATATGTAAGATATATATATATATTTGGGTCTTAAAGAGACAGGAGCTAAAACGGCTTGTTTTGAGACAGAGGCTGAACTGAGGGGCTGCATAAAGAGCCAGTATAAGATAAATAAGGAGTTTTGTGAACTATAGATATTCCTGTTGAGGCCAAAAATAAAAATAAAGACCTGGAAATGTGAATGATATATCACCTTTAACACTTACATACTGTTCAGGGTCAAATCTGATGCATTTTTACATGTGAGAGCTGTAAAAACACTATATTGTTAACCAAAAACCCAAGTATTGTGAAGTACTACCTCCTACCTTCCTTCCGCCCTTCCTTCCTCCCTTCCTTCCTCCCTCCCTCCCTCCTTTCCTTCTTTCTTCCTTCGTCCCTCCCCCTTTCCTTACTTCTTTCTCCCTTCCTTACTCTTTTCCTTCCTTCTTTCTCCCTTCCTTCGTCCTTTCCTTCCTTCCTCCTGTCCTTCCTTCTTCCTCCTTTCCTTCCTTCCTGCCTCCCTCCCTTCCTCCTTTCCTCCCTTCTTCCTTCATCCCTCCCTCCTGTCCTTCCTTCTTTTGCCCTTCCTTCCTCCTTTCCTTCATTCTTCCTCCCTTCCTTCCTTCTTCCTCCCTTCCTTCCTCCTTTCCTTCCTTTTTTCTCCCTTCTTTCCTTCTTCCTGCCTTCCTTCCTCCTTTCCTTCCTTCTTCCGCCCTTCCTTCCTTCTTCCTCCCTTCCTTCCTCCTTTCCTCCCTTCTTTCTCCCTTCCTTCCTCCTTTCCTTCCTTCTTCCTCCCTTCCTTCCTTGACTCGAGGACAACAAAGCTAACCATCTCCTAGCTGTATCTTCATATTTAGCATGCATATACTCTCGGCAAAAGTAGCAAAATAAGCAACATTTTTAATCAAACTAATCCCTCGTTCTGGAAAAACCAAGTATTGTGCAGCGAGGCTTCCTGATATTGGCTTAGCTGGATCAGAGATGAGAGGATGCACCAGGCTATTCATTTACCTCCTATTATCTATAATTAGTGTCTTACTGCTTTGCTCCGTTTTAATGGTTCCAGCTGTTTGTAGTTATATAGCATCACTGCTGCTTCTCGCCCAGCTGTTGAATGTGCACAGCATTAACCCTCCTGTTGTCCTTGAGTCAAGGAAGGAAGGAAAGGAGGAAGAAGGAAGGGAGGAAGGAAGGGAGGAAGAAGGAAGGAAAGGAGGAAGGAAGGACGGAGGAAAGAAAGGAGGGAGAAAGGAAAGAAGGACGGGGGAAAGAAGGAAGGAAGGTAGAAGGAAGGAATGGAGGAAGGAAGGGAGGAAGAAGGAAGGAAAAAAGGAAGGAAGGACGGAGGAAAGAAGGGAGGAAGGTAGAAAGAAGGAATGGAGGAAGGAAGGGTGGAAGAAGGAAGGAAAGGAGGAAGGAAAGGAGGAAGGAAGGGAGGAAGAAGGGAAGAAGGAAAGGAAGGACGGAGGAAAGAAGGGAAGAAGGTAGAAGGAAGGAATGGAGGAAGGAAGGGAGGAAGAAGGAAGGGAGGAAGGTAGAAGGAAGGAATGGAGGAAGGAAGGGAGGAAGAAGGAAGGAAAGGAGGAAGGAAGGAAGGAAAGGAGGAAGGAAGGACGGAGGAAAGAAGGAAGGAAGGAAGGAAAGGATGAAGGAAGGGAGGAAGAAGGAAGGGAGGAAGGAAGGAAAGGAGGAATGAAAGGAGGGAGAAAGGAAGGAAGGACGGAGGAAAGAAGGAAGGAAGGAAGGAAAGGAGGAAGAAGGGAGGGAGGAAGGAAAGGAAGGAAGGACGGAGGAAAGAAGGGAGGAAGGTAGAAGGAATGAATGGAGGAAGCAAAGAAAGCGGGGAAGAAGGAAGGAAAAATTAAAGGAAGGAAAGAAGGAACAGTCAAAAGAGATAGGGTCAATTTGACTCGGGAGGACGACGGGAGGGTTAAGAGGAAAGGAAATAGAGTAGATATCTTATTTAGCATTTTATTTACTCCCTTAACTTTTTTATTTCAGTGGGGTTTTTTTGTGTGATTTTATTTGACTGTGACAGAAGAGACACAGACAGGAAATGTAAGGAGAGAGAGAGAGAGAGAGAGAGAGAGAGAGAGAGAGAGAGAGAGAGAGAGAGAGAGAGACGGGTATGACAAGCAATAAAGGCTGTAATTTAATCAGCGGCTCTACAAGGTATGTGTCTCAACCACCAGGCCACCAGACACCCCGCTGTCTGACATCTGAGGGTAAAATTTATGCGCTACATAATGCCCTCAAGAATTCCCACAAATCTATTCCCACAAGTGTCTAAAGCTTTTTCACTTCTTTTGTTTTTTTCTCCTCCCCTAAAAATTCTCACATGTGAAGCGTCTCCTTCCTTCCTTCTGTCCTTCCTTCCTTCCTTCTGTCCGTCCTTCCTCTTTCCTTCCTTCTATCCTCTGTCCTTATTTCCTCCCTCCCTCCTTCCTTGTTTCCTACCTCCTACCTTCCTTCCTTCTTTCTCCCTTCCTTACTCTTTTCCTTCCTCCTTTCCTTCTTTCTTCCTTCATCCCTTCCCTTCCTTCCTTCTTTCTCCCTTCCTTACTCTTTTCCTTCCTCCTTTCCTTCCTTCTTCCTGCTTTCCTTCTTTCTTCCTTCATCCCTCCCCCTTTCCTTCCTTCTTTCTCCCTTCCTTACTTCTTTCTCCCTTCCCTCATCCTTTCCTTCCTTCTTCCTGCCTTCCTTCCTCCTTTCCTTCCTTCTTTCTCCCTTCCTTCCTCCTTTCCTTCCTTCTTCCTGCCTTCCTTCCTCCTTTCCTTCCTTCTTTCTTCCTCCCTTCCTTCCTTCTTTCTCCATTCCTTCCTCCTTTCCTCCCTTCTTCCTTCATCCCTCCCTCCTTTCCTTCCTTCTTCCTGTTTTTTTTTCTCCTCCCTTAAAAATTCTCACATGTGAATCGTCACCTTTGATAGATGTGAAAATTGCGTTTAACACTCCAACTAACAAACTGGGACACCTGATTTCCTGGATTAGTAATGAGGTGAAATATTTCATTTTATTTATTTTTACAAGTGGTTAGAGTTTAATATTCATGACACTCACACAAGTTTTCCTGATGTGAAAGGAAATATGGTTTGTTGATGCCAAAACCAAAATTACCAACATATTGTCTCATGAAAAACAACAACTACAATGTGAATGATGACATTTTTTTTAAACCAAAAGCCAAAGATTTGTGTGTGTGCAGAGTTTAGTTAAATCCAAGTACATTTCTATTAGATGTGGCAATAGGTTTAAAGGATGGGCTCACAATATTCAACAATAATATTCAGGTACATGAACGCCTCATACAAACACGGATGAGAGGTTTTGTTCATTTTCATAATTCCTCCTTTTAATTCTGGCATCTAAAAGATCTGAATGTGTTTTCAATGTAAGTGATTCCTTCCTGTCGTCCTCCCGGGTCAAATTGACCCCATCTGTTTTGACTGTTCCTTCTTTCCTCCCTTCCTTCCCTCCTTCTTTCCTTCCTTCTGTCTGTCCTTCCTCTTTCCTTCCTTCTATCCTCTGCCCTTATTTCCTCCCTCCCTCCTTCCTTGTTTCCTACCTCCTACCTTCCTTCCTTCCTTCCTTCCTTCTTTCCTTCCCTCCTTCCTCTTTCCTTCCTCTTTCCTTCCTTCTATCCTGTCCTTATTTCCTCCCTCCCTAGTTCCTCTTTCCTTCCTTCTATCCTCTGTCCTTATTTCCTCCCTCCCTCCTTCCTTGTTTCTTACCTCCTACCTTCCTTCCTCCTTTCCTTCTTTCTTCCTTCATCCCTCCCCCTTTCCTTCCTTCTTTCTCCCTTCATTCCTTCTTCCTCCCTTCCTTTCCTTCTTTCTTCCTTCATCTCTCCCCCTTTCCTTCCTATATCTTTCCTCCCTTCTGCTTTCCTTCCTTCTTCCTCCTTTCCTTCCTTCCTTGACAACAGGAGGGTTAAGTTTACCTGAAGTTAATACAAGGCTTCAGCAGTCTGAGTTCGTCTTCCTCACTTTAGTCTTTATAGAAAAATCCCTGTTTGTGTTTCTCTGTCGAGCTGCAGTGGAGTGAGTTTTATACTAACATAATTTGACTATCTGGCTTCTGATACACTTTGAGAGATGCAATTTTGTTCTTTATTACTTCCATTCGAAGCACTCAAGGAATCTAAAAAGGATCTTTTAATGGATCAGTATGAACATCAGAAGCAATAAGAGCAAGAAAAACCTCTGTTAAGTGTTCATATGAGGAACTGAAAGGTTTAAAACAGCCTTGAAAAAATTATAACCCTGATATAAAAGCTTTGTTTGTTGTCTGATCTAATCTGATTTGATTGAATTTCATGTTTTCTTGCCCATTATATCATGATGAGGTCAACACTTTGAATTCAGATGGCTTCTGCTGATTAGATGATTATCAAACACTTGAGATACAAAGGGAGCATTTTTGTTGCAGTAGATTTTATCTGAAGAGCTTAAAGAGAGGAGAGATCTTTGTTTGCATTGTAAAGTTGATTTAAGAAGTTACCTGTCAAATATTTCCCCACTGCAAAAGCACTCAGGCGTACTATATATGCATTACATAAGAAACAGCATAACACTTGTCATTTATGGTGCAAAATGATGCCCCGAAATCTTAATTTACTGTTCACTATAGAGTAAAAGTTGTTTATTATATACAGATGTGCACAATTATTTAAAGCTGCAGTGATTACTCAATTATTTTGACAATTGATGAGTCATTTTGAGTCATTTATAAAGAGAAAAAGCAATAATAATCTGGTTCCAGATTCTTAAAAGTGAATATTTTCCAGTTTTTTTTTCATTTTCTGTGAATATTTGTGTGTTTTGGACTGTTGTTCAGAACAAAACAAGGCATTTTAGGTTTCATCCTAGGCTTTGGAAAACACTGATTCACGTTTTCCACCATTTTCTGACCCTTGACTAATCGATTATTGGAAAATAACAAGGAAAATAATAGTTAATAACATTTATTTAAGATTAAAATAGATAAAAACAGAATCAAAGACTCATTACAGCTTGTTAACAAAGGTAATTTATTTTCACGGCTCACATTTAATAAGCCTCTAGACAACAACAGGAACAAAATACAAAACTGCTTAGCAACAACACAACTAAATCATATCACGACTTTAAATCGTTATTCTTAATCTTGATGAGCAGCCGAGCGTTTGTCCGAGTCCAGCTGTTCCAACTGAAGAAGCTTTTCCGTCACAGATTACAGGGATGATATGCACTCGGGTCAGCATCCTCAATCCAGATGTTCCAGCCAGGAGACCGTTGAACAAAGCAGGTTTGAAGTAGGTGGAAAAGTGGGACAGGCGGGTTTTGCAGTATGACCAGGGCTCCTCGGTCACACGGCTTTTCGGCAGGGACCCCGACCTTTCGACCCCGGTGACCTCACCTCACCATTTGGCCTTCTTCTCCTTCATGATCTTCTTGCTCTCCTCTCTCCTGCGCTTGTTGACGGGGTTGCGCGGGTCGTAGATCTCGAATGTGTCCTCGTCCTGCATGTTGGCATCCTTGACTTTTCTGCTTTGCTCGTCAAACTGCAGAACATGGGCCATCCTAAATCAGACGGAGAGAGAGAGAGAGAGAGAGAGAGTTCAAAGAGGAGCAGCAAGACAATCCACTAAATCACCGCTCTGGAGAACTTTAAACTGGATGAAAGTCTCTTTGTGCTTCGTGCAAGAAAAAGGTGAAAAAATACAGAATTTGACGAATCATCTTTAATTATTGTGAATATTTTGAACTTTCTAACTTCATGAAACAGACACATTAAAAGACTTCAGCACTAAAATGATACACCAATTAATCACAAGGAGATGAAAACAAACCATTACAAGCATTAGTTTGCAGAACGGTTGCCACGGTAATGCTTAAAAGCTAAAATAAAGCAAGTTGATCCATTTCTTTTTTTTTCTCTAAGCTCTGTTACCATAACTGTAATTAAAACTCATTACCAAAGTTTCTGTGTAAACCTCTTAAACTCCAAACTAGATCTTTAGAAAACTAAGAGGCATTAACTTTATTTCAAGTTTTCTTTTGAGACTTAAAGTCAAAAATCAAAGTCAAAAATGTGTTTTTCTTCTTGTTCCTGTAGTTGCATGTTTAAGCTTTACTGATTAAGTGACTCAAATCTCTTCTTCTGTTCTTACACTTAATACTTTGAGTGCATAAGTGCGTTCACACTGAGAGGTATGGACAAATGCAGGACTACTTTTCAAACAGGAAGTGGCGGCCGAGCACGTTGTAACTAAGGTGAACGTCGCCTTATTATACAAATATAAATTATACATGTGTATTTTGCACTATACTGTTGTCACATATAAGCCTTCTTTCCTTCCCTCCCTTCTTCTTTCCTCCCTCCTTCCTTCCTTTTTTCTTTGCTTCCCCCTTTCTTTCCTCCTTCCTTCCCCCTTTCTTTCCTTCCTCCCTCCCTCCTTTCCTTCTTTCTTCCTCCATTCCTTCCTCCTTTCCTTCCTTCTTCCTCCCTTCCTTCCTCCTTTCTTTCTTTCCTTCCTTCCTCCATTCGCTCATTCGTCCATTCCCTCCTCCTTTCCTTCCTTCCTCCCTTCCTTCCCCCTTTCTTTCCTTCCTTCCTCCCTTCCGTCTTCCTCCTTCGCTTCCTTCTTCCTTCCTCCTTCCTTGACTCTAGGACAACAGGAGGGTTAAATGCTCCACTATGCTCACTAGTTAGCTGCTAACTTTATCTGCCATCAGCTTTCTTTACCTACAGAGGCTAAAAACAAGGCAGACTGGTGACATCCATCAAACGCTCCCACCCAGACTCAAACTACAGCACATTGTGATTACACAGCCGGCATCTCAGACCCCTCGACCACCAGGACGCCCTGCGGACAGCCAAAACATTTTGAGTGCTCTGGTGTTTTATGAGATACCGCCTCCGTTTACTGCAGCCTGTGAAGTTACCAACCTGCGTATCTATATCTCTGTCCAGCGTAGACTAAGCTAACATTCATACATCTGCATCAGTAACAATGAGCTCATTCATACAGAGCAGCCTTGTGTCAGAGCCTTTGAACTCTAAAGTTGATGATCAACAGGTCGGTCTTATCTGCTGGATTTCTCTGAGTGAGTAGAGCGTAGAGTAGAGACACTGAGCTTCAAACAGGTTGTATTTAAAGAATACACTGGATGTATATAATGTATATTTTAAAATATATTGTGTTTGTCTTTCTTTGCTCTGTGGTGTTACAGACAGATTTAACCCTCCTGTTGTCCTCAGGTCAAGGAAGGACAGAAGGAAGGAAGGAAGGAAGGAAGGAAGGAAGGGAGGAAGGAGGAATGGAGGAAAAGAGGAAGGAAGTAAGGACAGAAGGAAGGAAGACAAGAAGGGAGGAAGGAAAGGAGGAAGGAAAGAAACGAAGGAAGGAAGGAAGTGAGGAAGGAAGGAAGGATGGAAGGAAGGGAGGGAGGAAAGAAGGAAAGGAGGGAGGAAAGAAGGAAGGGATGGAGCAAGGAAGGAAGGAAGGGAGGGAGGAAAGAAGGAAGAAAGGAAGAGAGGGAGAAAAGGAGGAAGGGAGGGAGGAAGGAAGGAAGGAATGAAGAAAAGGAGGAAGGAGGGATGGAGGAAAAGAGGAAGGAAGTAAGGAGAGAAGGAAGGGAGGAAGGAAGACAAGAAGCGAGGAAGGAAAGGAGGAAGGAAAGAAAGGAAGGAAGGAAGGAAGTGAGGAAAGAAGTATAGAAGGAGGGGAAGAACGAAGGAAAAATTAAAGAAAGAGGGAGGAAAGAAGGAACAGTCTTTAATGCTTTGTCTTGTAGCTACAGTAGAAAACACATCAAATTATAATAATTATTGGTGTTGCTCAGCAGCAGCATCGTCAACCAACTAATCTAAAATAAACTGAGAGATTTAGAACAATCGGCTATTAAACAATTAGACTTATGACTTTTTATATCACAGGAATAAACAGATCCCAGTTGAGCCCCGGTTATGTTACAACCTGGAAAACGTCTTTAGGGATAATCAAGATTACCGTAATACTCTGTATATGAGGTAAGTACATTTGTTTCTTTGTTTTTGCTCTCTTTACAGCAGAGGAGTCAAACTCATTTTCATTCAAGGGCCACATACAGCACAATTTGATCTCATGTGGGCTGGATCATTAAAAGGAAGGAAGGAAGGAAGGAAGGAAGGAAGGAAGGAAAGAAGGAAGGAAGGAAAGAAAAGAAGGAGGCGAAGGAAAAGAATCTACCCTTCTTTTCGGGTAGATAGAAGGAAGGAAGGAAGGAAGGAAAAGAAGGGTAGATGGAAGGAAGGAAGGAAGGAAGGAAGGAAGGGAAGAAGAGTAGATGGAAGGAAGGAAGGAAAAGAAGACAGGATGGGAAGGAAGGAAGGAAGGAAGGAAGGACAGACGGAAGGAAGGAAAAAAGGAAGAAGGAAACTGGGCCGGATTGGACCTCTCGGCGGGCCGGTTCTGGCCCACGGGCCGCATGTTTGACACCCCTCCTTACAGCCTCCGTGTTTTAGCCACATTGTGAGTTTTGTTGCATACTTGATATTTAAGTGCTGATTACATAAGTGTGATGTTGCTTCTCTTATCCATAGACCTTTTTTTGGGCTGAAACAATAATGTATATATTTTAAATATTGTGTGATTGATGCCTCGTCTTACTGTGTTTAACATATCGTATGTGTCTACTCCTCATCTCTGTTGAGTTACTGTCAGATTTTAAAGCTTATTTTAATTGTGTTACTTGTTTTTACCTTATGGATGATTTCAGATATAGATATAAAAACTGCTGTTTTACATCTGCGATTGTCTTTTATGCTTATGCTGGAAAAGCGCTAAACACATCAAATTATTATAATTATTGGTTTTATTCAAGAGAGGGATTGTCAACCAACTAATCTAAGATAAACTGAGAGATTTAGAACAATCGGCTATTAAACAATTAGACTTATGACTTTTTATATCACAGGAATAAACAGATCCTGGACGAGCCCTCATTTATGTTACAACCTAGAAAACCTTGAGGGATATAAAGGAAATCAACATTCGTCAGCATAATCAGAGAAGATGACTGTAATACTGTGTGTGTGGAGTCAGTTAATTAGTTTCTTTGTTTTCTGCTCTCCTCAAAGTGTTTCAGCCACATTGTGAGCTTGGTTGCATACTTGGTGTTTAAGTTTGGTATTTAAAGGTTTGTGAGCGCTGATTACGCAATAGTTACATTTCTTCTCTTTTCTTATCAAACCCCTTATTTATACATTTTAAATATTTTGTGATATTTTGATGCCTTGTCTTACTGTGTTTAGCATGTGGTATGTGTCTTGCCCCCCTCCCCACTTCATCTTGAAGTTGAGTGCACAGTTTGGGGTGTGTTACTGCATCAGTGTGTGTGTGTGTGTGTGTGTGTGTGTGTGTGTGTGTGTGTGTGTGTGTGTGTGTGTGTGTGTGTGCGCTCTGCAGTCTCTCCTGTGTTCATTTGAAATCGGCAGGAGTTGTGACAGCTCATCTAGAATGTCATGGCTAGACTCTGGCAGACCCCGAGGACTCCTGCTGTGTGAGCGGGCCGCCTCTGATAATTTGTCTAGCAGTCTCAGTGATGACAGCCCGCCGGCCGTTACAGCCTCGGAGTCACACAGCTCTCCGAGACGTGATGTGGAAACCCAGCGTTTTCGGAGGCTTATCAAAACCACTCTGCGCTGCTGCTGCCGTGATGCGAGGAGGAGGAGGAGGGAGGAGGGAGGAGGGAGGAGGAAGGTGGGAGGAGGGAGGGAGGGAGGCTGCAGAAGACTTTCCCTGATTTATTTTTCTTGCTTTTTTTTTCTTAAACTCAAGTAAGGGGTGGGAATTAAGTAAAGGAGTACAGGAGGGGACGGTGAGAGCGACGGCGGACTCTTTGCATTGAGAATGTGTGCTTGTGTGTGTTTGAAGAAAGGAGGAGGAGGAGGAGGAGGAGGAGGAGGGAGAAGTGGGAGAGTCAGAATTTGTAGACACAGACACAGATGGAATAGTTTACCTCCTCTGGCCCAGACTTGACTTCCAATGTCTGACCTGTTGTAACCCACATTCTGTTTCGCAGTGCTCCTAGAGTGGCACAGACTTCCCACTGGTGTTTTTCTAGGACTGCTATGCTACTGCCCCTGTCCCTCCCCTCCCTCCCTCCTCGCCATACCTGGCGGGGGCGTCACAGTGAGGTGTCTACAGCCGGAGGAGAGGCTCCAAACGCCAGCCAAGGCTTCTCTCAAATTCATTAGGGCCCCCACACACACACACACACACAGAGAGAGAGAGAGAGAGAGAGGGAGAGAGAGACACACACACACACATATGCAGAGACAGACTGCACTTCAAGGGGGCTTCTCGAGACTAATAGCAACTACAGATTTTGTTATTCTAAAATCTCTCACACACAGACACTTTGCTCAAATTCAAACACATGGTATTCATTTCAAACCCCTACTCTGTGTAGTTAGACTTTGAGATCTTTGGTGAAAAACAGAATATGAGAGGAAAACACAGCGTCAGGGCTGATTTCCTGATGGCCAATCTTGGTGGCTGCGGGTTGAAATCCCAACGTGACAACACACACATGCGCAAAACTTGAACTTTCACACACATTTATCAGGATTTGAGGAGAGCGTTTTCTTTTAATATTCGGATCTGGCAGAGGTCAGGCTTATCGGTCCCGGTACAAAGAGACATTTCTGCATTTTACCTTCTTATTTACACTGTTTTACCTTCAGGCGTTCACCATGACGTCTATCAATAGGAATAACACACAATGTAAATCCGGCACAGGGCTAATGAAAAAGGCTCTCTCGTGCCAACTTGTCACGCTTGAACTTCACTGTCCACATAACAGCGTGTTTGCCAAACTACTTCTTAAAAACTCTCCAGGAGCTCTGAGGACTCTGGTGTGTTTCTAAGTGCTGCTGCTAACATTCGCTACCGTGAATAGCGGCCGGTGATTTAAAGCTTAGCGAGGCTGCTTACACGGCAGCTATTTCATCCTGTCTTTAGTAATCTAGTGTAGCCCTTTTTTTTTTTTTTCTTTTCCAGGGGGACGCAGTCATTTATGTGCTGTAAGTTTATCATAAAATACTGCCAAAAAAAAAAAAAAAATGTTCCACCGGTTTAGATTGGGATAGAATTACAGTAATTGCAGAAACAGTAACGAATATAAAGTATTAATAGACACAAGAATGAGAATTAAACATTAAAAGAACAGTTTTAACAGTCTGCATTCAGCTTATTTATCCATCTATCACCAAAATGCATTTTCTTTATCTATTATGTGAAGTTCAACTTGGTGTCAAGCTCATTAGAGTGCAGATTTCCTACGGACAGCTGCAGCCTTACAGTGAATCCAGGACTGTTGGTAAGCATCGAAAACACCTGTTCCTCTATAATAAATAATTTTAATTTGGAGTTATGATCACTTCCTGTTGCTCAGCCAGGAGTGGGCCATAGCACTTAATTTCTAGTTCAATATTTCTTCACAACATGGAGGAAAAAATGTTCTTGCCACTTGCTATAAAAAGTGAAAAAAAAGAGAGAGATGAGATTTAAAGCTACATTCATTAAGTTTTTATGGCAAATATGTCAAAAAAACTGACTATTTACACATCCAGCAGACAGGAAGCAGCCTTAGCAAGTCATGCCTCTGGACACCTGATGATATTCACTTTCTTTTTAGCTCAGTATTAGACCAGATAAATACTCCACTGTGTTCATCAGATGAGCTCTAACTGTATGAAAGCTGTTTGGTGCTGAGTAGTAGACCTGCTTTTATTAGACGATATATTGTCTCAGAAATAATCACGATAAATTATATTATTGTCATTTGAAGATCATTTTATACAGGGTTGGGTGATTATGGCAAAAATCAAAATCACCATTAATTGAACTTTTAACCTCGATTATGATTAATGAACCATTATCTCCACCCGTGATGAACAATTATGTATTTTCACAGTTTCTTTTGTTTTGTATTTTCCACTGCTGCCCTCACACATGAGAATCTTTAGGGAGTGAAAATAAAGATGTTTTAAGGTGTGACGCTGCGGTTAACCTTCCTTCCTTCCTCCCTTCCTCCCTTGACTGGAGGACAACAGGAGGGTTAAGGTGTGACTAAGCTGTGGTTAAAGATCATGGTTTGGGTTAAAATGATCACTGGAGACAAGTTTTCAAATTCCTTAAGGATATGGAACCTTTGTTGTCATGGCAACAGTGAACACCACCATTAATTGACATGAGCAAGATTAAGTCAATTAGAGTTTCTAAATGTCGGTTTCCATTATTTTTCGATTAATTGCCCAGCCCTAATTTTAAACCACTGATATAATGATAATTTGGATGTCACAGCAAACAACTATTTTCATTTGTTAGTCCCTCCATGTCCTCCATATACATCTCAGAGATTGTGGCTCCATCACAAACGTTCTCATATTACAGCCAAACAGCCGGCTTGTCGCGATACTTTTGTTGGATATATTGTCTCAGAAATAATTGCGATAAAGGATATTATTGTCATTTGAAGATCATTTTATACCACTGATATAATGATAATATAATAGTATAATAATGTAAAGGGAGGTGGGATTGTAGAGTGGGTGCTACTCTTCTGTAGAAACACAGACTGCTATTATGTTTGGGGACAGAGTTAATTACCTTTAATTCTTCTGCCGTCTCCACTCAGGACGAGCACAGTGAGGAATGGAGGACACTACTAGCTTAGCCAATGTGACATGAATAGACTCTTAGCTGCTAATGGGAAATGTGGCAATACTGAGGTTTAAAAAACTATCAAGGTCCATGTATCATATGATAAGTCCATATATAAGTCGATAACTTAATTATTGTTGCAGGCCTACTTTATAGCTAGTGTGATGTGGGTTTATCAGTCAGATTATCAGATTTCGGGCTCACTGACCATCCTTTGTCATCATCCTCTGCCAGCTCCTCCGCATCCTCCTCCTCTCCTGGACCATCGGTGATGGCCGACGACAGCTTGGACTTGAAGTTGTTGAGGAGTGCCATCGTCTTCCAGATAAAAAGACCAGATGTCGTTAAAGTCAAGAACACAATCTCCCATCTTAGTCTGCTGAAATGATTTACTGTTCATGTTCAGTAGTTGTTTTTTTTACCTGTTCTTCTCTGGTTGAGCCTTTCTTCTTTTTCTGTTTCCTCATGTCTTCGTACTTCTTTCGGCCCTCCAGATACTCCGCCACGGCCTCGTTGGCTGGTTTTTTACTCTCTGGAGAGACAAAAGAGACGTTACTACTAATATCAGGAAATCATTAAGTCCCTCCTGTAACCATCCTGCCTTCATCACTTAAAAAAAAACCAACAACTTGGCACATATCGGACAAAATATACACAGATATGGATATACCTTTAACCCTCCTGTTGTTCTCGAGTCAAGGAAGGAAGGGAGGAAGAAGAAAGGAAAGGAGGGAGGGAGGGAGGAAGAAGGAAGTAAGGAAGAAGAAAGGAAAGGAGGGAGGAAGGAAGGATGGAAGAAGGAAGGAAAGGAGGGAGGGAGGAAAGAAGGGATAAAGGAAAAGAGGAAGGGGGGAAGGAAGGAAAGAAGGACAGAGGAAAGAAGGAAGGGAGGAAGGAAGGAACGGTGAAAGATGAAAATGTTAGGATTGAGCCAAAATTGAAAGTAAGTTGATCGGACTTCCTGTTGTCGAGTTATACCATCAAATGTAACTCTTAACGATAACGCTGATCCTGGAGGGTTAAAAGTGTGTTTTTTCACATTTATGGTTGGAGAAGAGCAGACGTCATATTTTAGTGTCTGTACCATAGACTGTATAAAAGAAATGGACGTAACATCCGTGACGTCACCCATTGGTTTGTGGACTGCTGCTCGGAAGCCAATAGTTTCGAATCTAGGCAGCGCCATCTTGAAAATTTCAGGTGCATGCTGGGAAAAATAAAAACACGGATTCTACTTATATGGGCATGAGACGGGGCCATGGGCGGAGCGGGGAGGTTGCTATGGTTGCGAGGGCTGGATCTCGAGGACATTGGGCAATCAACCTGTCAATCAGGACGTAGCCACACCCTAATGCATACCCTGCTTTATCGTCAAATATAAAATCAGGGAGGCCAAAATGTCCCAAATGAACATCATACTGCATTGAAGAAGGCTTTAAACTAGCGATTGAGACCATAAACACATTTTGAAAACGTTTACTGAGGTTAGAAATCAAGTGAGAAGTTGGTGAATTCTCCATTGACTTGTATAGAGACGGTCGCCCCCTGGTGGCCTTTTGATAGAATGCAGTTCTAAGTTACTTTCGCGTTGGCCTCATTTCAGAGGACCAGAACTCCCCGCCTGGTCTGTACGGGAGAAATGTACAAATGAGTTTTTTCCTTTGTGATTTATTTTGTCACCCACTAAATTAAAAACAGCCTGTCACATTTATTAAGTTCTCTGATGCAACAAGTTGACAACATTTGGAGTGAGGAAATACCGAAGCTTCACAACATGTTCCTCCTGCACTTTGACTGATGAGCAGAACATGATCAGAGAGAAAAGATAAAAGGAAGTAAAGCTTGTCAGTTGCCGCCATACATGATCTGAGAACATGATAATAAGAGAGGTGAAGAGATGAGGCGACGGAGGGCAGAGTCTTCTCATCTCTGATTGACATGCTCTGCGTGAATCCACACCGCTGCTGCCAACCTTCACAGAGACGTAGAGCGAGGAGGCCGTAACCTAGTAACCTCTCACTTTATCTTCCTCAGTGATGACCTACATTACAGCTGCAACCTCATATACCCAAACCTTATGTAACTGATCACTAGCAGGCAAAGAAAGGCCCCCTTAATCCCAAACAGAGTCAGGATACAGGAGCTTCTTTCACTCGGTTACAGAAAGCTGCAGTTAAAGTCACATTTTAGGTGATTAATAGTTTTTATGCTCAAATAGAAAATGATATTTGAGGGTTTAGGAGTATGCATGAAGTGTGTGTGTAATTGGGTGGGTGAGGATGATATAATAACCTTTCATGACATTTGAATATGATTGTATGGAAGTTAGTGGTTGAGCAATTTAAGCAGTAATTTAATTTTGTAGAAGGAATGACGAATATGTTGAAAGGTTATCTGTATTGTGTCTTTGCTCACTTCAATATTAAAACAAATTCATACTTTTCATGAATTGCTTTCATAAATTTCAGTTTATATGTTTATAAATAAGAGAAAAAAGTTATTCTTTTAAACGAGTATGTCTGCTAAAGGAACTAAAGCTGCATAAATTAGTTAATTAATTTGTTAATCGACTGAGAATTAAATGGAAATGATCTTTTTCATTTCATTTCAAACTTTATGGAGACTCACAGATATATTGAGGTAGAAAACTCCCCAGTGACCCCACACACACACACAAACACACACACAGACACACACACACACACAGAGACACACAAACACATACACACACACACACACACACACACACACACACACACACACACACACACACAGACACACACACAGACACACACACACACACACAGAGACACACAAACACACACACACACACAGACACACACACACAGAGACACAGAGACACACACACACAGAGACACAGAGACACACACACACACACACACACACACACACACACACACACACACACACACACAAACACACAGACACACACAGAGACAAACACACACACACACACACACACTGCTGCATCTTACTATTTAGGCATCCATAGTTTATTTATCTGTAATATTTTCAAATTTTTCCTTTTTTTATGTCTGCTGCTGGGACG
This sequence comes from Scomber japonicus, assembly GCF_027409825.1. Lineage (NCBI taxonomy): Eukaryota > Metazoa > Chordata > Actinopteri > Scombriformes > Scombridae > Scomber > Scomber japonicus. Next base: position 26,114,465 of record NC_070596.1, read on the forward strand.
GGAATGCTTTTGTTGTATTTTTATGTGCGATGACAATAAGTATCAAGCAATTAAACATTACAACAAAGTGAGTCAGCTAAAAACAGGAGCAGCTGGAAATAAAATAAGATGATATTAAACATTTTAATTGCCTGAGGGATAAAAATGATTTTGATAATCAATAAACAGTTTGAGTCATTTTTAATCAGAAATCTACTGGTTTCAGCTTTTCTCTGTTACACAGTATAAACTGAATTTTTTTGACTTTTTGACAATTAGATGGACAATAAAGACCATAGCTGTGTTGCCAGGGCTGAAACTAATAGTAATATTTTCATTATTGATCAATCCTCTTATTTAAAAAAGTTGAAAAATGTATGCTATCATTTCTTAAATCACAAGGCAGCATCTTCAAATGTTGTGTTTTGTCCAATCAACCAATAAAAATCCTAAATGTACATCTTACTATCATGCAAGACACAGAAAAGCTTCACATTCTCACATTTCAGAGGCTATAATGACCACATATTTAGTATTTTTGTAGCATGATTATTCAATTATTAAAATAGTTGCTGATTCATTTTATGTTGACCCACTAATTCATTAATGGACTGATGATTACAGCTCTACTTTGAGGTGTGGGGGACTGTGGTTGTGTAATTTTCATTATTCCGTAGCGTTTTATAGACTAAAACAATTAACAATGAATCTTTACTTGCAGCTTTAAAAGGAACATGAAGAAGTGGAGTAAACTACAGCAGCAGACTGGAGCTACACATAAAGAGGTAGGAGAGGTATGATCTGTGTATTAAATGCAGACGGGGCCGAGTGAAGGATTATTTTCCACCTAAGCGTCGTCGTCCTCCTCCTCTGCAGGATGCGTGAAATAGTCTCTCATGGTGAATCAAAGGAGGGACAATCAGCATGCTGACATCGGTGTCTCATGCAGTCAATGTGCTTCTGTAAATCTCTCCGCTCAGACGCACACAGGCTGTGAAGTCACAGAGTGGCAGACAGTGAGCACAGTCTGCTGGCTGGTGGAGGCCTCTTTCCACAACAAAATGTGATGTCACACACACACACACAGAAAAACACACACACACACACACACACACACAGGCACAACACCGCCCGCCCCGAGATGGCATCACCTCACCTCACCGGCCGAGCTGAGCCGAGCTGCTTCTGACTGGACGCTCTGACACATTCAGCTGCACAAAATAAATGATGTAACAGAGAAAACACTGAAAGTCGACTGCATGTCATTTAGTAAGAGCGGCGAAGTTACGAGTTTCTCTTAATGTGCATTTATTATTTATTTAAAAAAAAACAAAAAAACCTTTTATCGTGACTCACAACAGGAAACACAAGGAGAGAAATATAAAGTTGGTGACTAACCCAAAAAGTTACCCGACCTGCACCACCAGCTATACACTCTGCCTCTGAAAATGTTATTAGGAGAAAAATATGTAATTTTCGGTGAGTAATAAATAAAAAAGAAGGAATCTTGGATAGGTCATGTTTCATGTTTTGATGTGGGCGTTGATTAATCGCTGTTATTGACAGTTTGCTCAGCCCACCTCCGGGACTGAATGAGTCAGACTTTTCAGACTTTCTGAATATATAGAAGAATATTTCTCCAGACACACACACACACACACACACACACACACACACACACACACACACACACACACACAGCTCTACTGGGTTTGTGACACTTAAAGGACCCTCACGCAGTATTTAAGTATGTTTAATGTTACTTGGTTATGATGCCTGCCCTGTTAGCATAATTTAGCTAAAGTAGCTAATGCAGAGTGTCTCAAATCTCGTGCTTTGAGGCATAAACTTAATATTTTGAGTGCATAAGTGTGTTCATACTAAGAAACAACTGTCAAAACAGTCAAAAAGTTGAGTGTGGAACTGTAGACACTTCTCGCTCTCAACGGTCGCCATCTTGGCTCCGTAGCAGAAGGGGAGGAAACACTTTTCAAACAGGAAATAGTGGCTGAAAAGACGAATATTTCTCACACACACACACGCGCGCGCACACACACACACACACACACACACACACACACACACACACACACACACACACACACACACACACACACACACACACACACACACACACACACACACACACACACACACAGCTCTACTGGGTTTGTGACACTTAAGGGACCCTCACGCAGTATTTAAGTGTGTTTAATGTAACTTGATTATGATGCCTGCCCTGTTAGCATAATTTAGCTAAAGTAGCTAATGCAGAGTGTCTCAAATCTCGTGCTTTGAGGCATAAACTTAATATTTTAAGTGCATAAGTGTGTTCATAGTAAGAAATATGAACAAACGCATCACTATGAATACCCAGATGGTGCACTGTAACTATGGATACTTCTCGCTCTCAACGGTCGCCATCTTGGCTCCATAGCAGAAGGGGAGGGACTAATTTTCAAACAGGAAATAGTGGCTGAGGACGCTGTAATTATGGTGAACGTTGCTGCTTTATACAAGTCACACATTCTTTCATCCTTTTCAGCTTCTACAAGTCAAGGCTTTCTCTTAATACCTGACAAACTAAGACTAAGACTAAGACTAAATAAAAACTAAACTGAAACTAGTCAATTCCTTCAAAATAAAACTAAACTAAAACTAGTCAATTCCTTCAAAATAAAACCAAACTAACAACTAGTCAATTCCTCAAAATAAAACTAAACTAAAAAGTAGTCAATTCCTTCAAAATAAAACCAAACTAAAACTAGTCAATTCCTTCAAAATAAAACTAAACTAAAACTAGTCAATTCCTTCAAAATAAAACCAAACTAAAACTAGTCAATTCCTTCAAAATAAAACTAAACTAAAACTAGTCAATTCCTTCAAAATAAAACCAAACTAAAACTAGTCAATTCCTTCAAAATAAAACTAAACTAAAACTAGTCAATTCCTTCAAAATAAAACCAAACTAAATAACTTGTTAAACTCACTAAAACTAAACTGAAAAAAGCAAACTGAAAAACTAAATAAAAATAAAAACTAGAGAAAGTTTCTAAACTATAATAACCCTGCTCCCAACATCAGATGAGATTTTTCTACTTTATTGATCCTTCTCAGGAAATGACTTGGTTACACATAAAACATAAAAACTCATCTCCAACTATCCACAGGAATAAAAAAAAACTACTAAAATAACCCAAAAATGTTCTAATATAAGCAGAATATACATGTAATAAATACTCAGTGTGCCCTGCAGTATCTAATCCACCCATCTTCATACACACTTTACGATTATGTCTTCTTTAATGTGCATAAAAACCAAATTGCATAAAGTTGCGGTTTTAAAGGAGGAGGTTTATGTGTGGGAAACGAGCCAATTGGAGCTAACCTGTTGCTGCCTGTAGTCGTATATTTAAGGGGACAGATAAAAATGTCAAACTGTTCCTTCAAATTAGGAAACTTTGGCTTCCTTTTCTTTCCTAATAAGTGAGCGTAAGGTCAAACCTGCAGTGTAAATAGTTTTAAAAAGTATTTCTCATTAATAAAAAATAAAGAAATTGAAATATTAAAAAAAAGCAAGTTCATAAAATGTATTATAAAGTATTTTAACCCTTTATAGGACACTATACTTAAGGAAGGAAGGAAGGAAGGAAGGACTGTGTTCTTTTCCTTCCTTCTTTCCTTCTCTCCATCCATCTTTCCTTCCTGTCTTCCCTCCTCCCTTCCTTCCTTCCTTTCTTCCTCCCTTTCTTCCTTCTGACTTTCCTTCTTTCTGTTCTTTCTCCCTTTCTTCCTTCCATCCTTCCTTCCTTCATTCTTTTCCTTCTTTCCATCCATCTTTCCTTCCTGTCTTCCCTCCTCCCTCCCTTCCTTTCTTCCTTCCTTCCTTCCTTCCTTCTGTCCGTCCTTCCTTCCTTCCATCCTTCCTTCCTTCCTTCTGTCCATCCTTCCTTCCTTCCTTTCTTCCATCTTTCCTCCCTCCCTTCCTTCCTTCTTTCCTCCCTTTCTTTCTTCCTTCCTTCCTTCCATCTTTCCTTCCTCCTGTCCTTTCTCCCTTTCTTCCATCTTTCCTTCCTGTCTTCCCTCCTCCCTCCCTTCCTTCCTTGCTTCCTTCTTTCCTCCCTTTCTTCCATCCTTCCTTCATTCTGTCCGCCCTTCCTTCCTTCCATTTTTCCTTCCTGTCTTCTTTTCCTTCCTTCCCTCCATCTTTTTAATGATCCGGCCCACATGAGATTAAATTGTGCTGTATGTGGCCCTTGATTGAAAATGAGTTTGACACCTCTGCTGCTTCACCTCAACAGAGTCGCTATCATTTATCATTTAAGTGAAGGAAACCACACAATTACTCTTATTTCCTGATTATTTTAAACTATGAATCCTCCAAATACTGAGAAATCACAACCCTAGAAATCTAAAAGGGCCACTATTCCCCCCCTCTTCCAACCCCTCCGCCCCACCCTTCTCCCCACGGTGTCAACATGGAAGTCTGCTCCGCTGCTCGAGGGGGGAAAACCCTTTCCTCTTGATTTATGAGACCAACAAGTGATCTCCCCTCCACCTCCACCCTCCCTTCCCCTCCTCCTCCTCCTCACCCCACCAGTCACCTCTCCTGCTCTGCCTCCCCGCTGCACCCTGTGACATGCTGGATGCTGACTGATGATGCCCCGAGGTCCTCCACCAACGAGGAACACACATCACCTTCTCCAGCTGTTGTCACTAACTACTATCTTTGAGTTTGATGGCCTTTTTCTAACTACATTCCTCCCCCCTCTCTCCTGTCACCGAGGCTCAAGAGAGCAACAAATCAAATTCGCTGATGTTGTAGCAACCGAAAAGGCTGTTGTGGACGACGGAGGGATGGATGGAGGCATTCCTCTATAGGATAAACCCCCACCTCCCTCCCCTTCTTCTTCTTCTTCATTAAGTAATCAGCAGCTTTCAAAGAACTCTGAGGTAACTTTACCTGTGTGGTCATCAATCAAAAAACGCATCAACAATGATCGACACCTCCATTCTGTCGACGATTGTGCAACGAGGGAAAGAAATACTTAAAATAACTTTAAAAAAAAAAAAAGAAAAAGAAAAAGAGGTGATATATTGAGAAGACTAAATAACACGCTCGTTTAATCACAGGTAATTGGTGCTTCATATATCACTCTGTTACGGCATTTCTTCTAAGTCAACAACGTGACTGACAAGGCACCGTTGTAATAAAACACACACACACACACACACACACACACACACACACACACACACACACACACACACACAGTATAACCTGTATAATATCTAAGTGGGATGAAGACTGTTGCCACATCGTTTAGGGTGGGTATTGAATGGACAGTGGTTTTCAGAATGGCTCTCTTATTTTTGGCTCGGGTACCAGGCGGTCATGCCAAGAAAGAGAAAACCAGACTTACAGGAACATGCTATAATTTATGTGATGAAAACTGAAGTGATGACGGTTGAAAAAATAATTCAAGAAGGGGGTACACTTCTTAGCTGATGGTGACTTCGTCTGAAGAGGCAATTTGCTTTTTTTTTTTTTTTTTTTTACTTCAATCAAGTGTAATGTCAGGCGTAAGTTCGGCTGCTGGTGGAGGAAGAAGAGGAGAAACGGGCATTTTTAGTGATTTTATACTGAAATTTGGATCAGATGGTCAAGAAAGCTTTAACTACGGTGGCCTCCTGAGGACAAAATACAAGCCAAAGTAAAAGCTTAAATATTAAGGGAAAGCTCTGAATCCACAAATGCTGTAAAACACAAATATTAACAGAAATTATGCCCAAATTATAAAATGGAACAAAAAATACTGAAATGTATTAATTAATAAAATCCCAAATATTATGAGAAATTATGCTACTACGCTTTATATTTGTTTGTGTTTCAGTGCATTTTTGGATTTGCTTTTTTTTTTATTACTTCAATCAAGTGTAATATCAGGCGTAAGTGAGGCTGCTGGTGGAGGAAGAAGAGGAGAAACGGGCATTTTTAGTGATTTTATACTGAAATTTAGATGGGATGGTCAAGAAAGGTTTAACTACGGTGGCCCCCTAAGGACAAAACACAAGCAAAAGTAAAAGCATAAACATTAAGGGAAAGCTCTGAATCCACAAATGCTACGAAAAATGCTGTAAAACACAAATATAGAAACATATTCAAAAATAAAATCACAAACATCATGAGAAAATAAAAGTATGCTTTATATTTGTTTTTGGATTTGGATGTGATGTCTGTAAGTGTTTCAGCTTTTACATTTTTATGCGTTTTATTATCTAATTTGGATGCTTAATGCGTTTGTATGTATTTTGTCCTTATGGGGCTACAGTAGAAACCCTTTACTTTCAATCAGGACATATTATATTGTTCAACTTAAGTATAAGTCAAATATCTACTTAAGGACATTCAGTACCTGTGCTTCTGTTTATATGCATATTAAACAAAAGCATGGCTCTGAATCATGTTACACTCGGCTTATATAAACATTAAACATTAAAGATTATTGCTCGTTCAGTTCAAAGCAGAATATAGGAGCTGTGTGATTTTGGAGAAGAGGAAAGAGAGTCTCGAAAAAATCTTGGAATGTTTAATTTTGATGATCACAAAAAACAAAACACAAAACATTCACAGGTTTCAAACAAGGCCTTAAATAATTCACTTTAGATGATTTTAATTAATATTTACCAAAAGTTATTATACTAATTTGGACGACAAAACCGAGTAAAACCATTAACCAACATGTAATATAATATTATTGCCCGACCCTAATGGACATAAATACTGACAGGACTCAATACAAGTCAAGAATAAATCCATATGAACATGTGGGTTGATGGCATAATCTCACAATTAGAGACACTTTAAGGTTTAAAATTGAACGTATGAAGACGTTTTATGGCTTATTAAGACTTTTTTTAAGGCTCCTTAGATACAAACTTAATCCTTTACTTCATTTGAATCATCATCTTTGAGTCTAAAGCTCAATTTAACAACCAAATATTGTATTTGAAATTCTGTTTAGTTCAGTACAAGTTGGGTCAAAGTGGACTACACAGGTGCTAATGGTGTGATGTCATGCATAAGAATATTATCTTAATTAACCTTCCTGTCGTCCTCCCGGGTCAAATTGACCCGTCTGTTTTGACTGTTCCTTCTTTCCTTCCTTCCATCTGTCCTTCCTCCCTCCCTGCTTCTCTCTTTCTTTCCTTCCCCCTACCTTCGTCCCTTCCTTCTTTCCTCTGTCCTTCTTTCCTTCCTTCCTCCCTTCCTCTTTTCCTTTCTCCCTGCCTCCCTCCTTCCGCCTTTCCTCCCTCCCTCCTACCTTCCTTCATTCCTTCTTTCCTCCGTTCTTCCTTCCTCCCTTCCTTCGATACTTCCTCCCTCCCTTCCTTTACTCCTTTTCTACCTTCCTTCCTTCCATCCTTCCCTCCCTCTTTTCCTACCTACCTTCCTTCCTTCCCTCATTCCTTCCTCCCTTCTTCCTCCCTTCCTTCCTTGACTCGAGGACAACAGGAGGGTTAAAGGAAGAGCACTTAGTGAAGGTTTAAGGATCTATCTAGAATTTAATTAATTGATATTTGATGAATTATGAATTATAAGTTTTCAAGCTGAATTGCATCTCAGTCTTTAAAATGTGTGATAGAGATGAAGTTATAATAAACTGAATATATTAAAGGAGTATTTGAGGCTGTTGGTCACACAAAACAAGCAATATGGAGACGTCACCTTCAGGGTCTGTGATATTATGACTGGTTTTAAATGTTTAATAGACTAAATGATCACTTAACAAAGTAAATAATCAGCCGATGAAAAAGAACAATTAGTTGCAGCAGCCCTTAAAACCCTTCAGTTCAGACCTACATCAAATATCAAATACATCCCTGCTGCTGAACCTGGACTGACCAGTGTGAGAGGCATGTGAGTGAAATGAGACCAGAGTTTGATCTTCACAGCGAGGTCAGAGGAGAACCAGGAGAATGATTTAAGCTTTAAACGACGGCAGTGTCAATGTGAGCCTTAATGTGTGTGTGTGTGTGTGTGTGTGTGTGTGTGTGTGTGTGTGTGTGTGTGTAGCTCTGACTTCTGCACAGCTTCTCCAGCGGGATGAGATAAAACAAGCCCTCACCACAGTGTTCTGCTGTGGCTGAGCTGAGTTTCAAGATTTACAGCATTTGAGCAGACATCCGTCTCCCCTGCAGTGGCCATTGGCCCATGACATCTAAGAATTCCATCTAATGGAATTAACTTTTGCTTCCAACACAGAAATGTAATGAGGAACTCTTAAAAGAAACTCCTGCCTCCGGCTAAGCTGCCAGAGAGCACAAAACAAAGGTCCCTGGCAAAGTTTAAATACCTTGTAAGATAATGGAGGAGCTTAAGCAAGTTGCCACTCAGTGTATAACAATGCAGGGCTGTTTGCTGCACCAACATTCGGGTGTATGGAGAAGGTCTCTTTGTGAATAGGATGTTTGTGGAAACAGCTTAACTCTATGCAGATATCACTAAGAGCAACACGTTAAGTCAGAGACATCAACACAAGCTGAGCCAAGTTTAAAGTATTAAAGGATGCGTTCACAATTTTTCAAAAGCAACGAAACTCAGCAATGAGGTTCCTACGTGACCATAGAAACAAGTTTTTCTTGCTGTAATCATTCCTCTTCTCTTGTTCATACTGACCATTAGAAGATCCCCTCCAAATACGACTTATAATTTAAGTGAAGGGGGACAGAAGCCACAGTCTGTTTTTGCTGTTCTGCTGCAGTAGCGAAAAGTGTAAAGTGGGAATTTGGCACTAAAAGGACTAAAAGAGACTGAATTGATTGGACTAATTTTGATGGTTGAAGCTTCTAATTATCTTCATATTGATTTTTCAAATACATTTTTACACAAAACAAAGGCTTATGGGTTTTGGTCCCATCACTTACATTGAAAGTGCATTATGACGGGAGCTCTTTAATTAAAAAGGAAACTTTCAGATTTTATAACTTGAACCTTATTTTCTGGACCTTTGTGAGAGTTGAGTTGTTAGATTTGGAGAGAGGAAGTGAGTTTGTTGTGTCTGAATAGAGAGAAAATGTAGCTTAATTTTATCTAAAAAGCTTTAAAATGTCATCATGGCTGAATAACTCAACTCTCACGACGTTTCGGAGCGAGACTTTTCCTCGAGCAAGACTTGGTTAGACACAACAAACAAACCAGATCAAACAAAGTAGGGTCCCTTTCCATCATGTTGTCTGACACTTATAATAACAATCTGAGCCTGTCGGTGGCAAAAACAAGCTCTTTTAATAGACATACGTGGACGGGGTCTTTACCGCCCCAAAAAAGATTACATTGTGGTCTGTTTCATGGCCCCCGTTAGTCACTTAGACACAAAATGGGAAAATAAGGTCCAGGCTGAAAAACCCCTAAGCATCCCTGTGTGGTCAAGATAAACATGTCCCTATGTCAGTGGCGTGCACAGACTTCTTGAAGGGCAGGAGCGAAAAGAAAAAAAAGGGCACATACAGCACGTTCTCGCCACTGAAGAGGGCACCTTAATGCGTGTTTTTGCCACCCAAGAGGGCAGTTTAGTGTGTTTTGCCAACCAGGAGGGCACCTTAGCACGCATTTTGGATCCCAAGAGGGCACCTTAGCACATGTTTTGGCTCTCAAGAGGGCACCTTAGCACATGTTTTGGCTCCCAAGAGGGCACCTTAGCACGCCTTTTGGCTCCCAAGAGGGCACCTTAGCACGCCTTTTGGCTCCCAAGAGGGCACCTTAGCACATGTTTTGGCTCCCAAGAGGGCACCTTAGCACGCCTTTTGGCTCCCAAGAGGGCACCTTAGCACACATTTTGGCTCCCAAGAGGGCACCTTAGCACGCGTTTTTCAACAATTGGGCCATGCCCCCCCTAACTGCCCCCCCTTGTGCACACCACTGCCCTATGTTCATATGTACACCTGGAAAAATTGTAACATTTTCTTTATAGTACAATGCAATGTTTGTATTTTCTGCTCTTTCACCTAAAATCTTGAATAAATCAGCAAAAAGTCAAGAGTGTACTCCTCGACTGTGTCTGTGTATAAAAACATAAAACCATCAGTGTTTGAGCAACAAAAGCCCGTCATGGTCTTCAGTCAATTTTGGCTGGGGGTAATCCCACAATTAGGCTGTTCACCACAGAACCCCCCGTGAACTATTTTGTTTTGTTGCACAACGATATGTGCAACAACCTCAAGCTAACCTCTGTGTCGAGGCGGTTTTTTTGTAATTTTCGAAAATGTGTTTCAGCAACGGCAACAATCCCAAAGATTGACGGCGCATTATGACAGACTGCTGTGTGGTGAAGACCCGAGGAGATTTTGGGGTGGGGGTGGGGGGGGGGGGGGGGGGTAGGGGGCAGATTTCTTTTCTTTCTGTCTGTCTGTCTTCTTTTTCTTTTTTCTGAATCACAAAGCTACAAACTAACAAACACACACACAAAAAAAAAGGGTTTCATGTGCAACTATGGCGGCCACTCAACAATTTTCACCCACGCAATTTTCTGCAAGCTTTAACACAAAAATGCAGACACTTTGGGGAAGGGGGTGGAGGGGGGGCGGGGGGTAGACGTCTGCAACTAATTGACAAAATCAGAGGGTTGCCTGTCTTAGTGTCCATTAGTAGAGAATGTAGCATGGACCACCCTCTTAGAGACTTTATTCACACTTAGAGCTGTGTACCTAGATGTGGTGAGATACATGTAGAGCACAGTATAAATATAGCATATCCTAAATAACTGAAGCTGTAGGGGAATAAAATAAAAGCTGCCCACATACCTTCTTCGGCTTCTTCTACAGCAGGTTTCAAACTTTCTTCTTTCCTTTGCTTTATGGCTTGTAGTTCCTTCTTCAGCTGCCGCGCCTCTTTCCGTAATTCATCACTGTTGACGGGAGAAATTAGTTTTTGAGAATTTAAACTCGACACATATATATATATATATATATATACGTATATATAACTGCTGTAAAAAGGATTGCACCTGCAGACAGCAGACAAGAACAATAACATAAGAAACAGGTTCAAAGACAAATATCCTTTAATAGTTTTTTGTAACGTCAGCAGTCTGATTGTTGCTGGTCTTCATGAAGAAACATTAATTGCTCTGAAACTTTAAACTTCTCCAAATGTTTTGTCCATGTCCAATAATGTTGGCACAATAAAATTAACATAAAACACTCTGTGCAAGTGTCAGAATGAAGAATGTACATTAAAAGCATCTGTTACTCCAATAAATTTGATGGAGCCTTAATACAATAATTGTTCCCCCCCTCCAGGCTCCTGGAAAGCACAACATGGGGTATTAAAGTAGAGCAGACACATGGGAAAAATGTCAATGTGTTTCTTGTTTTGAGATGAGTAACTGTCATTGTAAAAGCACTCATTAAAACATTAGAGAAAGGAAAATGACTGAAAGAAGCTGTAATTTCTAGCCTGTTAAAATACTCAGTCACTCAGCAGTGGTAATGAATACAATCACTCCAAAAGTTATTATCTCTTACAGACATGCGGTAATAATAATAAGAAGAATCAAAATAATCTATGTTGCACAATCCACTGTGAACCTTTTAAACTGGTTTAACATTTCCTGCATATGAATGAATTTGATCTGTTACAGATTAACGCTGAAGTGGAATAAAGTCATTGATTCGCAAGTCACAAGTTAGTCTAAAGTTTTGGTTATGAAGTCCAGAGACCAGTTCGGAGTCCTCTTCCAAATTAAGACCAACAACTCTGAAGTCAGCACCAAAATCAATACAGATGAGTCCCAAATTAAGTCCAAAGTCAGGACCAAGAAGACTCAATTCAAGTCCAAATTCAAGACCAAGAAGTCTCAATTCAAGTCCATATTCAAGACCAAGAAGTCTCAATTCAAGTCCATATTCAAGACCAAGAAGTCTCAAATCAAGTCAAAATTCAAGACCAAGAAGACTCTATTCAAGTCCAAGAAGACTCTATTCAAGTCCAAATTCAAGGCCAAGAACACTCAATTCAAGTCCAAATTCAAGACCAAGAAGTCTCAATTCAAGTCCAAATTCAAGACCAAGAAGTCTCAATTCAAGTCCAAATTCAAGACCAAGAAGTCTCAAATGAGGTCCAAAGTCAAGGCCAAGGTTAATACAGTCAAGTCTCAAGAGAAGTTTCAAGTAAACAACAACAAGTCTCAAATTTTAGACCAACAAGTCCAAAGTCAAATCCCAAGTCAGTAAAGGCAAGATTCAAGTCTAAAATCTAACTTGAGTCCACATCACATGACTTGAGTCCACATCATAGCAGACGTAAAGTTAATTTTATTTATATAGCCCAATATCACAAACCACAAACTTGTCTGAATGTACTTTACAACCTCTACAGTATACAAACACCCGCTATCCTTAGGTCACCCTTTGATTCGGATAAGGAAAAGCACATGCACACTTTGGATGGAAGCCATGTGATATTATTATGAGCAATAAAATACAAAAATGTCCCGTGATACATGAAATAAGTAACTGACAAATGCAGCTAGTGGCAGAGGTAATTAAAAACTTTATACTTCCTTCCTTCAAGTGGCATTACATTAAGTATTACAGGCAGTGCTCATGTCCAGCTACCCTTATAAAACCTTTAACTGCATGACAGAGGCAGGCCAAGGCACATCCTTGCTTTCTTGACTCATGGTACCGTCCCTTTTGGCAGGTGGCCCAAAGCCCAGCTCATGCAAGGCTAAATGCTATAAGTCTGAACTGAGGCCAGTAATGCTGATTATTGTTCCCTTTCACACGATTGAGACTACTGCCAGTTGCAGAGCAGATATGTTATGTTAGGAAATGATAATATTTTTGTACTGCCTGACAGCTCTGTTTTTGTCCCATTCTCTTGCGGAGCCACAAAGCACAGGTAAGCTGCACAGTCTGGGCCCCTGGCCTAGAAACATGTGAGGCATCTCCAGACCAAACAATGGCTGCCTTTGTTTCTTACATCTGCTTCTCTGGACTGACATTCATTTATATCATTATCTTTCCTTTTATCTGGAACTTTCATTCTTCTGTTTGTAGCTTTCCAACACTCATGTTACCTTTGTTTAATCCACTAACATTGTCTGTGGCAAAGCACCGAGGCATCAAACTGAGTGGTATTTTAACCGTAAGTGCCCTGGCAAATATTAACAGCTGTGGCTGACTTGATGTCATGTCTCTTCCTTGTTAGCTTCCCTGCTGGTGCTGCTGATGATACACATGAGGAATCAGTCAGACATACAGTTGTTAGGCCTCTCTTTTCCTTCAGAAAAAAGAGAAGTTGAATCCAGACTGAGTTGCCAAGAGCAGTGCTTGGTTGGCAGAGTCAGACTTGGCTTGTGTGAGAACGTCGTCTGCTCAGCTCTATCAACAAACCTTTTTCTCTGAGACACTCATTTAACATTCAGCAGGGTTGTGTGGCAAGGTGGGCAAAATAACATTGTTCAAAGAGTACAGCTGCCAATTACGGTTTCATATCTTGCACAGTGATTAAACAGGTACATTTTGTAAAACTGATAGTTTCTTTGCTTTTATAACTTGATTAAAGACAGAAAACGGACATCCAGCAAAACTAAATTTAGACAGCTTATCCTGTTTTAAACAATGTGAACGTGAAGTTTGTCAGTCAGTGGTGCTCTGCATTTAATCACTTATGTGGCTACAGTACTCTTACTCTCTTTTAAATGTCATCATGAATTTTTAAGACTTTTTTGCAAACTTAACCTTTGCCTGTAATCACCATGGCAACTGTGTTTTCAGGTCCTTTAAGAAGATAATGTAGCATGTTATTTTGTCTACCTCAGTGGTATCTAGCTAAAAAAATGGTGTGCAGACTTTTCTCTTGTTTTTCCATTTGTTGTTTGGTCTAGCACCGTGCTTTATTTGTCTTCTGGATGCTACACATCTACACAGATTTGTATGTATTTTACACAGAAACTACTAGCTACACAGATTTGACATTAAAGTGAAAACCAATTAACTGTAGTTGTAAGATCTGTTGTTGTTTGTAGCTCTTACAAATTGCTATTTTTAAGGGTTAGGGTTTAGTATTGCACTGCTATAAAGTTTAGGAGACTCACAAAACATACATTTAAACAAGACTACCTGACATTAAGAGCCTCTTGAGGTCTCTGCTCAGCTCTTTGAGGATGTGTATGGAGCCAAATGATAATGTTAGCATGTTGTTGTTGTTACTGTTGGAGTTTACTGTGCTTGCAAACACTGCTGCTAAAATTGAAATTTTGTTGTGTCGATGGTGCTAGAGGGAAGATTAAAGCATTGCCAAAGTTATTACAATTCATTCTGTGAGAGGCATGAACGTCTGTACCAAAATGCTTAGCAATAAATCCAAAAGCTGTCAAGACATTTCACTCAAAAACAACTCATGCCAAAGGACCATCACCATTAGGATTCATCATCTGGGAGCCATGAATGTCTGGCTGATGTAGATGTTGACTTATTCCTCAGGATCAGTGAAAAATTAAACACGTTTCATATCGATCAATCCAATAGTTCTCAAGACATTAGGGTTAGAAGAAAAGTGAAGGCGTCACCAAAGGGAGTAGGATTTGTCTTCAGATGAATATCTCAAGACAATCCATCCAGTTGTTGCTCTATGTGTAAAGTGCCTTGAGATAACTTTGTTGTGATTTGGCGCTATACAAATAAAGATTGATTGATTGATTGATTGATTGATTGATTGATTGATTGTTGTTGAGATATTTCGACCAGCCAGTAACCCTAACCCACAGGTAAAGAAACTACTAGTAACTACTCACACCACTAGTTTGATTATTTGGTCCGCACCAAGCAGTAAAATAGTTACTATGTAGCATACAGACTGCGGTGTGGTCCGCGTTCACACCTGCAAACGAAGATTGGTCCGATTGACGTTCCATCATCTTCTGGTAGGTCGGCATTTGGTGCGGAGTCAAGCAGACCGAGACCACCTCTTTTTGGAGGTCTCGGTCCGCTTGATTTAGTGCACACCCGAGTGCAATTGATGCTTTCACACCAACGAAAACGAACCGAACTAAGAGCTTTTGGTCAGAATGGACTGTTTAGTGCGCATCAACTGCTGGTGGTGTGAAAGTACCCTAACCCTAACCCACAGGTAAAGAAACTGTAAGTCTAACCCACAGGTAAAGAAATCCTCTCTTTTAGTCCCTCAGACACCATGGATTAAAACTGAGCATCTTTCCACTAGACCCTCCCTGCCTGGTAAAGTTCATATCTACAGTTTGTAAAGCAAACTGATAAAACTGTTAAAATCTCCAAACCCAAACAGGGAAACCCTGGCGATATCACCATGGCATCATCAGAGTCATTTTCTCAACCTGACAAAGCTCCTCCAAAACCACAGAATACATTATACAACTGTTTTCCACGAGGACCTTTAGTGCTCCAGATGACTAGTAAAACAGATAGGCCTACCTGCTGACAGCATGATTGATGTTTCTCTACTAGATGCTGCAGAATTATGTAGTGACAAGATGACAACGTGCCAAAGATGGGTCCAAAATTGCATTAGGTAAGATGAACAGCGGTCACAAGTCGACATCAATTTGGACTGTTGCTTAAGAACACCACAAACTTTGACCTCAAAAGCAGAACCTGAAATGACGCTTTGACAGCCTGAACAAAAACACTGATCACTGTTTGATCATTTTGTCCTCTACTTGTCCACCTCAGAGAGGCCTTCTTGACATGACTCAAGTTTATTTTAGTAAAGTACGAGTCGTGGCTCGGCTGTTACATAAACACAGTCCAGCTTTTTCTCCAGGACTGAGCGCTGAGGTTTTATACATATATATTCTACAGTGAGGAACACTTTGGACTGAGTGATCATTTTCTGCCTGCCTTGACATGCTGCCATTCGGAAAACAAGAGACGTATCCGAGGCAACAGCCAAACAATCGGCTCCACAGCCCCGGTGCCAATAAAGAGAAAGAGGCCAGAAAGGACAGGAAAAGCCCCAACAACACCTGTTGTGACACACCTTGGGGCTCAGAAAATCCCCCTGAAGACCCCTCACATCACAACACTACAAATTATTTTCTTTCTACACATTTTGGAATAATGTAAGAACTACATTTTTCACTTGACTTGGATGGATCACTTTTTGTTGAGCTAAATCCAAAGAATATATTTACATTTTTCCAACAGTAACAATCATTCAAAGTACAGCCTGAGCAACACTGGATTTTTGAGACTGATATTGATATCAACATTTGATATTTTACAATATACTGGCCAATAATCATTTTCTAAAAATAAACATTTTTGATAAGGATCCCTTAAACGTGGTTATTAAAGAACTGTGATGAAGTTATGTAACACTTGTCAGTACCTTCTGGTGGAAAAACTGTAAAAGACAATTTCGGACTATTTAGATTATGCTTATATGTCTTCTTCTATGTTTCATGTTGTTAGAGTTGAAATGAACAGAAAATCATCTGGCATGTACTCAGATAATCAATGAACCATTTTGGTCATTTTTCAAGCAGAAATTGAATTTTTTCTCTTGCTCCTCACATGTAAGGTTTTGCTGCTTTGCTCTGTTTTTATCATTGTGATCTGAGTTGTGGAGTGTTGGTTAAAGGCTGTAACATTTCCTGCCATTAATAACATTTTCAACCAAATAATTAGTTGATCGATTAAGAAAATGGTTGTTGGATTAATTGAATAATGAAAAAAAAAAGTTAGTTGCTACTTTTTCTTATACTGCAAAACCTGCGAGGCCACATCAGATACAAGTCTCAAACAAAAAAGCTTTATTTAAGATTTATGCTTTCAAAAAGTGAATTATATCTAAAAAACCAACAGATTACACTAAAGAGTTCCTCATGTTGGAATAGGAACTGGTTGGACTAGCTCTTCATAAACTCAAACTTAACTAAGATATAACATAACTAAGTGCTACACTATATTATTAACACCTACTCACTGCCAGGTTAGTATAAATGCTGTTTAACTGACTGGACTTTGTAATATATATGACCTGTTTAGACTGAAGAGAAAAAGTGATATTAAATATGGTCAACACATCAGACCTGATTATTTCAAATTATATAACAAAAGTGAAACAATATACTTTTTAATGCCAGTAAAGACAGATTTAACAATCAGGTAAACAGCAACAGTTAAATTAGCATTGCTGCACATTTTCCACTGAATACTGCCAAGTCTGAAAAGCATTATTCTCCACATGTGCATATATATAAGTGAGCCAATCTAATACGTATAATTAAAAGAAGTATATAGAGGAGGAAATATATATATAGTGAGAGAGGAAGAGAGGAAGAGGGAGGGAGAGAGAACGAGAGACTGTGGCCCCAGAAACTGTTATTTTTGAAAGTTACAGCATGTGACACAACAGTGACTTCCTGTTTACATACTTTACCAGCAAAGACATTCCACCAGTTTTAATGGTGCGACCTGATTTAGAAAATCACTGGTTTCAAACTGGCGTGCGGTTACTGTGAACGTGAGGAAGGGTTTTACACACAGACCTTATGATGGTAATGGAGCTGTTAATAGATAGTGCAACCATGTGCAGTATAAGCATTCATAACGACCATTCAATAAGAGCTACAGCTGGAAAACTTATTTATTTAATCTGGCTTTTATTTAGTATTATTTTAACCTATTTTACTAAATGACTGAAGCACTTTGAGCTGCATGCCTTGAACAAAGGGACTATTATTATTATTATTAATTAAGACCAACATTTTATTCATTATAGGTGAAACAGCTGAAGGATGGAAGAGGTGGATTTAGAGTTTGTCTGAGCCTCTTTTCTGCAACAACCTAAGAAGACATCATCTATCCATTCAATCATCTATCCATTCCTCCATCCATCCATCCATGCATCCATCTATCCATCCATCACCCATCCATCCATCCATGCATCCATCCATCTATCCATTAATCCATCTATCCATCCATGCATCCATCCATCTATCCATTCCTCCATACATTCATCCATCCATCCATCCATCCCTCCATCCATTCCTCCATCCATCCATCCATCCTTGCATCCATCCATCCCTCCATCCATCCATCCATCCATTCCTCCATCCATCCATTCCTCCATCCATCCATCGATCCATCCATTCCTCCATCCATCCATCTATCCATTCCTCCATACATTCATCCATCCATCCATCCATCCCTCCATCCATCCCTCCATCCATTCCTCCATCCATCCATCCTTGCATCCATCCATCCATCCATCCATTCCTCCATACATTCATCCATCCATCCATCCATCCCTCCATCCATCCCTCCATCCATTCCTCCATCCATCCATCCTTGCATCCATCCATCCATCCCTCCATCCATCCATCCATCCATCCATCCATCCATCCATCCATCCCTCCCTCCCTCCCTCCCTCCCTCCCTCCCTCCCTTCAATAGGACTCACCTGCCAACAGGAGAGGAGGCTGTGCTGGTCATTAAAAAAAGCGATAGAAAAACCACTCAGAAGTTTTTCAATAGAAGTCAGATAAATAAACTAAAAATGGGCAAAGCTAGATACATTATGAACCCTTTTTAGTGACTCCCCACTAGTCCCTGTGGCCAGCGTCTAACTCGAGGCCTGCCAGCTACTGTCACTCTTTCAGAAAATTAAAAAAAAAACCCAAAAAAACCCCCAAAGAGCTGTGGATGATTAACTTTTCATAAAGAAAGCATATGAAGTGATTGGCAGTAGACCAAGTACTCTCATGATTCAGAACCTTGCATTTAATACTCCGGTGTCTGGCAGGAGTCTGAGGCTGACACAGGAATTCGACAACCTTAAAATAGTACAGCGATGACTGTATGGTTCATCAAAAATTCAATCGTTTTCCAAAATGTACAAGCAGGCATACTTGCCTTTTTTGGATTTCTCTGTATTCTTATTTTCCAAGCCTTCGAGTCACTGTAAGAAATGTAATTATTGATAAAAATCAAACTGTTGCGAGTTCAAACAAAAGCCGCCAGTGTGATTGCAATGAGTCAAATGTATATTAAAAAAAAAAAAAAAAAAAAAAGTAAATAATTTAACACTGAAAGTCTTACTCAGAGTTAGTTCACCACAAGGATGGCAACAGCAGCTTCTCTCTGCCACGGTGGACTCAAACCACTCTAATGACTGAGCAAGTGATGTGGATGAATGTGCTAGAATAACAAGATGGCTGGGTGAACTCCCCTCAGGGGGCACTCCATGGCTTGGTCAAAAGCCAAGGAGAACTGTGAGCTGGAGTGGAGGAATCCAACCTCAACACAGGAATTTGCATGACTTTGCAGAGTGATCTAGACCAATACATTACCCACGCACTGGACCAAGGTTCCTCTTTTAGAGCAGCTCGTCTACCTTGCAATTATTTACTAAATCATTTGGGCTTCTCTTTTGGTCATGACGCAAGCCAGTAATTAATCTTTTAGGAATATCAAGGGCATCTCTCTCTCGTGTTTATATTAGATATATTTAGTTGTGAATTTTCTACTCTTTGTAAATATTTTTCTTGTTCGAGAGTAAAAAGACACAGTAAACCGGGACACTGAAATGTTGACGTTGATCATAGTCCAAGCGGCGTTCTGCTTTTTTAAAATTCATTTTCAAAGAGTCTAACCCCCCCGTTTCCCCCCCCCCCCCTCCCGTCCTAGACATGCATTGCTGTCTGGAACAGTTTCCAGCGAGCAAGTGCCCCATATGGGGCAGACATGCTACAGTGGGCCAGAGATGTGTAAACCTGGCAGTTCCAAAACATACACAATCCCGCTGCCAAGAACTGGATTATCTCAAGCAGTTTTCTGCACAAAAACAGTGCCGAATGCTTTCTTGATCTCTGCAACCTTTCCCTGAGAACGCGTTGGGTTATGACCGATGACAAGAGACAGGTGCAGCCAATTAATACACAGTGACACGGGAGTACAGGGTATGGCCACTTGGTCGGGATAATTAATGTCTGATGTCCCGTTTAAGTACAGGTTACACTATCCACAAGGCTGAGAGAAGGCTTACTTAGAGTGCTGTGAAGACTGAAAAGACATATGAGACCAAGGCTGCAGAAAAATAAGATGATGTGTCTATTAATTGATTGTCAGTTTAAAAGAAGCACGTTAATAAAGTATTTTGTGGTGATTTAAAGCTTTTATCTGTTTCATATCAATGTAAACTAAACCTCTGCTGGTCAGACCAAACCAGACATATTCTAGGTTTTCTTAGCTTAATATGATATTCAATCTTTCGGTTTCTAACTGTTTGTTTGGACATAATAAGCAATTTGATATATGACAATATTTCTTGACATTTTACACACCAAAAAGATTATTAGAGAAAATAAGATTAATCCATAATGAAAATAATCATCAGTTATTAAAAGGTTTTGTTTTACACATCAGATTGGACTCCTGTGATGCACAGCTGGGAGCTATCATTGCTTTAAACAGCAGTTTGTTTGCATACAGTTGCAGTATAGTGATTTTTATTGGTATCTGCAATTATCCTTATTAATATTGTGATTTTTAAACAGCTTCAAACACTCAACCTTGACCACACACACACACACGCAAAACACTTTAGCCACACTTATTTTCTTATTCATTTCATGACTATACAGTAAAGTGAGTTCATGTGGATGATGTGATAATCAAGGTGCTATCAAACACCTCTGGTTTTTTTAAAAGCACTCCATAAAAGTAATTCCACCTGTATAATTAATGTCTGCTGCCATGCGCCGTGTACACAACGTTTTAACAAGTGATATAAACAACAGGAAGTGCAGTTCTGTCATTATCCTCGGCCTGCAGTATAACTGAAAAGCGATTACCAGAGACAGCAGAGGGAGCCAGGCCCTGCTGGCAGAAGCAGCTCACACTGTGTCCCACAGCCATATGGAAGCGTTTTGCTTCCCCAGTCATGCCCCGTCGGGTTTAACAAAAGTGGCGACTACCACATACACTGCTTTTGGGACTTCATTCAGTAGTGTCTTTTATAAAGCAACCCCCTCCTCCTCCTCCTCCTCCTCTCCCTCCCTCCCTCCCTCCTCCTTCTCCTCCTTTCTTAAAGAGGCCTACTTCAAACACAAGCGAACCAGACTTGATCAATAGCAGCATTAAAGAAGTGTCAAACTGTGAGAGTACAAGCTTAACAAGAATTAACAACAACATTAAACATCATCCAAAAAAAAAAAGAAAAGGAAAAAAAAAAGGAGGATATATTTTGACAGATTCTCCTGATCGATTGTGACTTAAAGGTTTTAAAGTCAAACATTTTCTCGGTGCAGGTACAGTACACCATTATTTGGCAAGTGCTCGTTGAATATGAACAAGTCCAAGCGTTTTGCAATCATGGAATACTGCAGTGGAATATCATCTGGCTGCTGGATAGCGGCGTAAGATAGTTTTGACCTGATGTAAAAACTATTTTGGTTTCAGGGAGACTCCTAATTTCAAGGTTGTCTCAGCAGCCTTGACTTTGAGAAGAAAAGACACAGTCAACATTATAAATTTTCCCCCCCTGACTGAGGCCTGAGTGCACTGCAGCAGACAGCAGAGCACCGTCCTTCACACACACACACATCACATACAGTAACACGAGTGTAAAAAGGAATGAAATGAAAAAATCCTGCATCGGTGAAGTCAATCAGACAGAAGTGAGTAAAAAAAAAAAAAAAGGAGAAAAGAGGGCTGCTTTAGCTTTAACATTAACATCCTCTCTCTCTCTCTCTTTCTCTCTCTCTCTCTCTCTTTTCCCCAGGTGACTAGATAGCAGTTGGTGTTCCTCCTTGCGCACAGAGTAGCTGAAAGCCCAAAGCAAAGCAACGGTGGGAGAGCAGCGCTCACCCTGCAACAATGCCCCCTTTGTCCCAGACTAACACTGTACCTACCAGCCTGCTCTTTGATTCCCTGCCAAGACAAACCACTGTGTTGGGTTACAGTTCTTGTAGCAAAACAATCTGCGCTTGTGTTTAATATACTACAGTCTGCCTGCATTGGGCTGGCTGTCAGTCAGGACACACACACACACACACACACACACACACACACACACACACACACACACCTACACACACACACACACCTACACACACACACACACACACACACACACACACACACACACACACACACACACACACACACACACACACACACACACACACACACACACACAACTGACTGGGGGCCCCGCTCCTTATCCCCAGCTCCTTATCCCATTAGCGCTAATGAGAGAAGGGTATGTTGATTATGTGTGTTGAAGGGCTACCTGTTAGGAGGATATGGAGGAGAGATAACTGGCCGGTTATGCAAGCGTCACCTTCAAAAAGAGAGATGAGAGATAAATTGCTCTCTCTTTTATCATCAGGTCGTTTTCAGTGTTTCAGTATCCTGACTCGACCCGCTACGTCCAGACAGCGCGTCATGTGTTGCGTACAGGGCTTTTTTTTTTTTTTTTAATGTAAAGGTTCGAGCTGGAGTATTTTCAAATGTTATTTTCTTTCTTTCTGTCTCAGACTGTCTGGCAATCGTCTGCGTCGATGTGTGTGACGGGACGCGGGAAGATAAACAGAGCGTAGCCAATGCATTAGCATTAGCCTGGCGAGCTAGCTGTCAATAATGGATAAAATAAGGCAAAAACCTGCAAAAAAAGGGGGGAAAAGGGGAGCTTCTGAAAATCCCAAATGATTTCAGGGAAGGCTGCTGCTGCTGCACAGTGGAAACATTTACCTTATTGTGATAATAGATAAAAACCACCACGACTCTTAAATAGCAACGTGATCGCTTGTACAAAGTTCTGCTCAGTATTATAAATGTTCAGATGTTTATCAGCCGATATTCAGAAAAGGTTTAAAGTTGATGTTTGAAGCAAGGAAAGAAGGACAGAAGGAAGGAAGGAAAGGAAGGAAGAAGGAAGGAAAGGAAGGAGGGAAGGAAAGAAAGACAGAAGGAAGGAAAGACGGACAGAAGGAAGGAAGGAAAGGAAGGAAGGAGGGAAAGAAGGACAGAAGGAAGGAAAGACGGACAGAAGGAAGGAAGGAAAGGAAGGAAGGAGGGAAAGAAGGACAGAAGGAAGGAAAGGAAGGAAGGAGGGAAGGAAGGAAATAAGGACAGAAGGAAGGAAAGACGGACAGAAGGAAGGAAGGGAAGGAAGGAAGGAGGGAAGGAAAGAAGGAAGGAAAGGAAGGAAAGACGGACAGAAGGAAGGAAGGAAAGGAAGGTAAGAAGGAAGAAAAGAAAGAAAGAACAGTCAAAACAGACGAGGTCAATTTGACCCGGGAGGACGACACGAAGGTTAAATCAATCACACACACAGCACTGTCCAACTTCTATCTGTGGACGTGTTGCTATGGCGACTACATGCACAAAATACAGCGAAATGCCTTTTTATCAACTGCTATCATCGCTAACAATGGCTACAACTGGCTTTTTCTGACTTTGTGAACTGGAACTCTTCAAACTCAGGTGTGACGTCATTCCCCAGCTCCGACTCCCAACTTCAGGAGGTATAATGGGAGCACTGGGAGCACAACACTGTATGTTTTGTTCCGTATCGGTCTGTTGTCAGATTAGTTAGAGAGAGCGATGCCAAACTAACCATATAACTTTGTCTTTGAAAGGAGAAATAATATTACTAATAAAACTAACTCTAGCTTCTGGTGTCTGGGTCTGAAAGGAGCAGGGTTCTGAGCCAGGGTTCGGGTCTCAGTTTTAGGCCCGAGTGCAGAACGCTTCGACTCTCACCTTCATTTCACTCACACCGTTGGCTCAGACACATGTGCTGTTTGCTTCTACTTCAGCAGCGCAGCAAGTAATTTGCGTTGCGTGCCAACATTCCTGTTTCACAGAGAAGGTCCACTGATGTGGGTCCAGTGTGTGAGCTACGACTGAGATACAGTATGTGTGTGTGTGTGTGTGTGTGTGTGTGTGTGTGTGTGTGTGTGTGTGTGTGTGTGCGCGTGTGTGTGTGTGTGTGCACATGTGAAAGTGAGTGGATGAGTGTAGAAACAGAGCTGGAGGATTTGTGGATGACAACGACACAAAGCTTTTACTTACAGAAACCGAGGAGATGATGCGAGACGTTCAAGAGCGTCGTATTTATGAACTACTTCTCTTTTACTATCAATAACTTTAAAACATTCACTTAAAATGTTATTAAATGCTGATAACCGTTTGGGTAGTAGTAGGAAAATTCAATATGAAGACCTTTTACATACTGTTAACTCATAATATCCTCACATAATTAGTCTCTACACCAGGGTGTCAAACATGCGGCCCGTGGGCCAGAACCGGCCCGCCGAGGGGTCCAGTCCGGCCCACTTTCCTTCCTGTGTTCTTTTCCTTCCTTCCATCTGTCCTTCCTTCCTTTCTTTGTTCCTTCCTGCCTTCCTTCCATCTGTCCTTCCTTCCTTTCTTTGTTCCTTCCTTCCTTTCTTCCTTCTGTTCTTCCTTCCTCCCTCCCTTCCTTCCTTGTTTCCTTCCTTTCCTCCTTCCTTCCTTCCCTTCTTATTTCCTTCCTTTCCTCCTTCCTTCCATCTTTTTAATGATTCAGCCCACATGAGATCAAATTGGGCTGTATGTGGCCCTTGAATGAAAATGAGTTTGACACCTCTGCTCTACACCAAACTTCTAAAACTATAAATCTATTTTTCATTCATAAATACTTCATCTTAAATCCTTAATTAAGCTTTCAGAGAGCTGAGAGAGTGTATTACTTGATGGTTTACACTTTGATGGTTTACTTTTTTAATAACACCTCAGATGTTATTTAAAACAGAAGAGCATAACAGCCATCATGATTTCAATTAAAGTCAATGGATGTAAAAACTTTTTTTTTTTAAACTCTTTTAATAAATACAGGCCAAATTCAGTCCTGAGCACACTTTCAGCTGCACTAGAATTGAAATATTACCATTTTTTTGTATATTCTGTGTCACTTTAGGAATTTAGGTCATAAATAATCGTGTTTAGACTGCTCTCAAAATGTAAAAGTGGGTCAAATTTGACCTGAACAGTATGTGCAGGTTAAAGGGTCATTCCACCAATTTTACACATGAAGTTCAGTTTACCCGTCAGGTGAAGGTGAAGGAGTGCTCAGCGTGTGAAGAAAAGTTGTGTAATGTCTTCTGTAACTCAGGAGGAGCTTTGTGAAGAGAAACTAACCCTGAAAGATGCAAACTGAGTCACATTATTGGAATAGTGGGAGGTAAAAAGTCAAGTTATCTGATTTGATCTTTATCTTTCCGAGTCCTGCACACACATATGCTGCTGATAACTTTCAGTGGCTTATGTTTGACAGGAGGACTAAAAACATCTTCATACATGCCTTAACATTTATATTTTTGGGTTTATCTGATACGCAGAAATGTCTTTTGATATTCTAAGTAAACCAGGGGTGTCAAACATGCGGCCCGCGGGCCAGATACGGCCCGCCAAGGGGTGCGATCCGGCCCACTTGCCATCCAGTGCCCTTTTCCTTCCTTCCATCTGTCCTTCCTTCCTTTCATCCTTCTGTCCTTCCTTCCTTCCTCCCATCTGTCCTTCCTTTCTTCCTTCTATCTGTCCTTCCTTCCTTTCTTCCTTCTGTCCTTCCTTCCATCTGTCCTTCCTTCCTTCTGTTCTTCCTTACATCTGTCCTTCCTTCCTTTCTTCCATCTGTCCTTCCTTCCTTCCTTTCTTCTGTCCTTCCTTCCATCTGTCCTTCCGTCCTTTCTTCCTTCTGTCCTTCCTTCCATCTGTCCTTCCTTCCTTTCTTCCATCTGTCCTTCCTTCCTTTCTTCCTTCTGTCCTTCCTTCCTTCTGTCCTTCCTTCCTTTCTCCCTTCCTTCCTTCTGTCTGTCCGTCCTTCATTATCTCTCTTTCCTACCTTTCTTCTCTCCTTCCTTTTGCCTGTTTTTCCTTCCTTCCTTCCTTCCTTCTTTCCTTCCCATCTTTTTAATGATCCGGCCCACATGAGATCAAATTGGTCTGTATGTGGCCCTTGAATGAAAATGAGTTTGACACCTCTGAAGTAAACATATGATTGATATAGACAATACTTTAACCACAAATCATCTCCTTTGTGATCTTAATGGGCTCAGATTGTCAACATGTTCCTATCAAGCCACCCAACTTGTGTCACCAAGATTATTTGCTCTGTCATCATTTTTTTTTGAAAACTGTAAAAATGTGCTACACACATGTTTTGAATAACACTTTCCGGTAATTTTGAGGGGTAATAAATATACATAAATTTGTACGTGAGGCTGCTTTGACAATTCAACCACCACAACCTCATCAGAGACAAACAGCAAACAAAAAACTGTTTGGGTGGGATTTTTACTGCTGCAGAAAAACAGTAATTAAGAAATGTTAATGATTGTTTTTAGTGTGTCTGGGCTCTCAGAGGGGGGGTGGGGGGGGGGGGGCTGTACATCATATTAATACTTATAATCTCTTCTGGGTCTGTCATTGTGCTCCTGAAACTCACAACAGAGATGAAATAATCAAGGAATAAACAGAAGCTATATATATATATATATATATATATATATATATATATATATATATATATATATATATATATATATTGAAATGCCTGAAAAATCATCAGAAATCATACATTTAAAAAGGCAAAATGTGCACTTCCTGTTGGATCTAGGTCAGGGGTGCCAGTGCGTGATTTGTAGGTCTTGATAAGACAAATAATTGAGTTTTGGTTTGATCTCTCTACGACATTCCTATCAGGCATAGTGGCCGTTTTAGTGTTTCTAGGTGGCGCTAGAGAGCACATTTTGGCACTTTTGGTGTTAATCTTTCCATTTTATCAAATTAATGGCCAGGCCTCATGTGCATAGTGAATTTAGTCTGTCCTGGAGCAAGTTTAGGTGGTCAAATTTAGGGTCAAAGTGGCATTAGACTCTCCTCCCATTCATTGTCTATGGGAGCGTTTTGGCGAGGGGTTTTTGGGCACTTGACCTATGAGGGCTTCTAAAATCCAAACCGGATCAAAGTTGTTCACTCATGATAGAGCTGAAATAATCAAGCAATAAACAGAAAAATGAACTGGTGGCAACTATTTTGATGATTCGTCATTTTTTAAGCATAAATGATAAATATTTACTACTTCTAAGCACTAAAATTTGATGATCTGCTCCTTTTCTTTGTCATATATGATAGAAAATTACATATTTTAGGCTTTTGGACAGTTAGTTGGTCACATAAAAAACTTAAAAGTCATTTCTTGATATTTAATAGACTTAACGATTCATCAATTATGGGATTAAATAAGCAGCAGATGAATTGATAATGTAAATAATGATTAGCTGCAGCTCTGACTCACTGCTGGAAATACTAAAAGTCTTCTTCTTTCTTTGGGCTTCAGTAAATGTACTTTGTGCCTGTCAGAAAAATAAAGTTTGGAGGGTCTGTTCATCTCATTGTATTAATAAAACAGGAGAGGGTTTATTTAAAGTGTTTCGTCTCTGTAGTGTGCAGATCAACAGCGCCCCCACCAGGATGTTACGCTGCATTACAAGTGGAGCATCAACTTTATATGAAGAACTGCTGAAGCTGTTAGAGCAGAGGTGTCAAACTCATTTTCATTCAAGGGCCACATACAGACCAATTTAATCTCATGTGGGCCAGATCATACAAAAGATGGAAGGAAAGAAGGAAGGAAGGAAGGAAGGAAGGAAGGAAGGAAAGACAGGCAAAAGGAAGGAAGGAAGAAAGGTAGGAAAGACAGACAGTAAAGGACGGACAGACCGACGGAAGGAAGGAAAGAAAGAAAGACAGAAGGAAGGAAAGAAGGAAAAAGGGAAGGTAGAAAGGACAGATGGAAGGAAGGAAGGAAGGAAGGAAGGAAGGAAGGAAGGAAGGAAGGAAGGAAAAAAGGAAAGTAGGGAAGAAAAAAGGAAGGTAGGAAGGAAGGATAGAAGGAAGGAAGGAAGAAAGGAAGGAAGGAAGGAAGGAAGGAAGGAAGAAAAAGAAGACAGGAAGGAAGGGAGAAAAAGAAGACATGAAAGAAGGAAGAAAAGAAGACAGAAAGGAAGGAGGGGAAGATGGAAGGAAAGAAGGAAGGAGGGAAAAGAAGACAGAAAGGAAGAAAGGGAAGATGGAAGGAAAGAAGGAAGGAAGGAAAAGAAGACAGAAAGGAAGAAAGGGAAGATGGAAGGAAAGAAGGAAGGAAGGAAAAGAAGACAGAAAGGAAGGAAGGGAAGATGGAAGGAAAGAAGGAAGGAAGAAAAAGAAGACAGAAAGGAAGGAAGGGAAGATGGAAGGAAAGAAGGAAGGAAGGAAAAGAAGACAGAAAGGAAGGAAGGGAAGATGGAAGGAAAGAAGGAAGGAAGAAAAAGAAGACAGAAAGGAAGGAAGGGAGGAATAAGGAAAGTGGGCCGGATTAGACACCTCGGCGGGCCGGATCTGGCCCACGAGCCGCATGTTTGACATCCCTGGCTTATATACTTACTATTTATTGTTCTTTATTATTTTTATTGATGCTCTTTCTATTTTTACTATCCACACTGTCATTTTCCCTCTTGTTTGATTAATAAAGGAATCTCTCATCATACCTGCGGCTTTTCTTCTTCCCTCGCTCCTCCTCGTCCCCCTCCGTCGCTCTGTCTGTTCCTTTTTCCTTCTTCAGCTTTTTACTGACCAGCTCCCTCATCTTCTCCCTCTGGTCCGAGTCGTACTCTTCGTCTGCGTCGCTATCCACGTCGCCGTCGGCCTCGTCGTCCGACTGGAAGAAGAAAATTGGGCGAAAAATGTACAATCAGAGACTCTGGGGAGCTTTATGTGAGAGAAGAAGAGATGGAAGTGCAGTTATTGAAGGTTTTAAGATGTTGGTTAGAGGCATTTTCTCGTGTATTTGAATAAATAAAAAGCTAAATGCTGATAAGATAAAAAGATAAACATACATTTCTTAAAATTCCCTTAAAAAAATGACAAAAACCAAAGAAAAGAACAAACAATTAGCAGCATGGTGCATTCAAGTGCTTGTCTCAGTCTCAGTAATCTTCACATTATATCTGACTTACCTCATCTCCATCTCCTGGTATCTTTTTCTTTTTCCTTTTAAAGATGGAAGGAATACAAGTTAATGTTGGAAAAAAAGGACAAATCAAGCATCATGAATATAGTATGAAATCTGCACTTATTATATAATTATGAATGAATTCGGTCGTGTGTGTGTGTGTGTGTGTGTGTGTATATGTGTGTGTGTGTGACGTACTTATCTACAGCTGGAACAGAGCTCAGTCTGGGGTCGTCTTTAAGAAGATCGTGACTGCTTTTGCTTTTTCCCTTCAGCGTCTGAAAAGAAACAAACACAGACTTTACAGCTTCTTAAATTTATGACACATCCATCTTATTTTCTTTAAATTAAATTAAAGGGTAAAGTCTACACCTGCTCTCTGTGAAACCTGCCTTAAGATAACTTTTTAGCAATTAGGTGCTTTATATATAAAAAAATGAACTGAATTGAATTTTTACCATAAAATCAGCTATTTTTGCACATATCTTTAATTAACCCACACACACTGACACTGTATACGCTGTATTTATAGTATAAGTATATACAGTGTAAAATGCAGCTGTTGCATGTTTCTAACTTAATGTTCAGACTCACAGTTGTAACCCGTCTCTTTAAATATATATTTATAACATCTTATGACTTAGTGGAAAAATGATGAGGCCATGCCAGAATATCATCTAACCTTTATAACAACTAAATAAAGCCTGACTCGCTTTGATTGACTTTTAATGCCAAATCCAAAAAAAACCCCCTCTCTCTCCACATCTGATTAAATCATTTAAACAAGAAAGATGTCGTTTTCATGTCGTAAAAGTGAATTTATGAAGAAGTTATGTAGTACATGCTCCAATCAAGGATAAAAAAGGGAAATGCTGGACCAAATAATTAAATCTTTAACAGCAGGAAAAAGTCTGCACACTATAGCTCCCAGTGCAGGTATAATTTAAAGAGATATCAAGCGTGACATTTCATCTTAACCCTCCTGTTGTCCTCAGGTCAAGGAAGGACAGAAGGAAGGAAAGGAGTAAGGAGGAAAAGAGGAAGGAAGGAAGGAAAGGAGTAAGGAGGGAGGGAGGAAAGGAGGGAAGGAAGGAAGGAAGGAAAGAAGGAAAGAAGGAAAGGAGTAAGGAGGAAAAGAGGAAGGAAGGAAGGAAGGAGGGGAGGAGGGGAAGAAGGAAGGAGAAATTTAAGAAATCCTTCCTTCCTCATTCTTTCTTTCTTTCCTCCCCCTACTTTCCTCCGTCCTTCCTTCCTCCCTCCTTTCCTCCCTTCATTCCCTCCCTCCTTCCTTCCTTCCTCCCTCCTTTCCTTCCTTCCTCCTTCCTTCCCTCCCTCCTGACTGGAGGACAACAGGAGGGTTAAGGTGTGACGCTGTGGATAAAGATCATGGTTTGGGTTAAAATCATCACTGGAGACAAGTTTTCAAATTCCTTAAAGATATGCAAACTTTGCTGTCATGGCAACAGTGAACACCACCATTAATTGACATGAGCAAGATTAAGTTGATTAGAGTTTCTAAATGTCTGTTTCGATTATGTTTCCATTAATTGCCCAGCCCTATACTGCATGCAGACTTTTTTCTACTGTAAAATGAATTTAAACATAAAGCTGCTTTTGGTTTTTAGCGGTTTAGACTGTAAAGATATCTACTTGATCTATTTTTAATCCATGGTTGTGAGAATGAACAGCAGGAGAGGTCAGTTTGACAGACTGGTTTTGTACTTCAGTACCTGGCTGACTTGAGTCGCCATCTCTTCTTCCTCTTCAGCTTCCTCTCCAAATGATAACAGACTGAAGTTCCTACAAAGAGAGAAAATATTGGCATTAAAACAAACAACAAATAACAACGCTAAAAATAAACTCAGACTTGTGCCAAAAGCTGCTAAGAGAGGTTGATGATGGTTATAAATTAAACAGCGTTTCTCTAATAATTAAAGACAGGACTGGGTTAATATACAGATAGTGTGCGTTACCTGTCTGACAATAATATATGAGAATTAGAAAGATTAGAAAAATATCCAAATGGTGAAATACAACAATAGATAAAGGAGTATTATTAAGGATACTATATCACTTGATGAATAAATATGATTAATAAACACTGTATCTAATCAGTGGTCAAAAAATACAACATATGGATACACACTAGAAATAAAACAGTCAGTTGGCCAATTATACATAATAACACAGACTCCAAAAAAAGCTAGAAAAACTAAATTAAGCAGTAAAATGTGAAGAAGAAGAAGAATTGACTAATAATAATAATAATAATTTACTTTGTGGCTTTCGACTGTGATTTCTTTCCCTCCTCTTTATCTTTATCCTTTTTCGCCTTTTTTGTCTCACGAGGGATGATGTCATCAAAGGGAGTATGCAGCACCTAAAAAGAGACAAGACGTTGTGTTTTATCATCAGCATTTAGATTATATTTCAAATAATGAATGCTAAATAATAATAATAATAAAATACCTCAGCAGTTTTTATCTTGTGGGGGTTCAGAGGTCTTTCATCTTCACAATCCACTTCTGACAACCTGAGCATATTATAAACTGTGTCTCCTGTGACCTATTGGAGTAAAAAAAAAAAAAAGCACAAATGATCAAATGTAGTACTCGGGGAGGCCTTCACTAGTCAGACATCAGATCAGACATATCAGGTAATATAAAGATAAGTCACTACAGTTGTTTAGATTCACCTTTCCAAATATGGTGTGTTTATTGTTGAGCTCATCCGCGCGTCCCAAAGTGAAGAAAAACTGACTGCCGTTATCGTGCGGTCCGGCGTTCGCCATGGCAACCAAACCTCTCCGATTGAAGCGCAATCTGGAGTGAAATTCATCCTAAAAGTAGAAGTGAAGAAAGACAGTCAAGATGATTTTTAATGTCAGATACTCTCTCTTATGATAGTTATTATTTATTATTTAAAATGATAAAAACTAAAGAAGTAGAGAAGAGGTCGGACCTTGAATGGTCGGCCATAGATGGAGTCTCCACCTTCTCCTGTTCCTGTGGGATCTCCACCCTGAACAATGAATTCAGGCACAACTCTGTGGAATATTGTGCCATCGTAATAACCTAAAGGACAGAAATATACAACACAATAAGACAGGAAGTGCTTTCATCTACAGGCCTGTGATATCTGTATAATGCTCTAATCATAAATAAAAGACATTATCTAATAAAAATGTGTAAATTGGGAGTAATTATAGAGAGAATAGAAACTGTATTCAATTATCATACTTTATTGATGTATGTTAAATGTGCAGTTTGTCTGTATGCAAGCATTGAAGTCAACATATATGGAGAATAAGCTCTCCAATATAATATATTTAGGTTTAATTTGAGCTTTTCTTGAAATAAAGAACTATAAATCTCAATATATAAGCAGAAATGTTGTTTTTTTTTAAAATGTATTTTGGAAGTACAGAAGTAGGCTTTTCAAGATTAGTAGGCTTGGTTAGGGTGACTGATTCTGCTTTAGTGACTTGTCTTCAGTAGCTTTGTTTTTTAAGATGTTCTGCAGTGTTTTAGGAAAGTATTTCAATAAGAAGTGATTTTATTTTTACCTTCCATGCACAGCTGCACAAAGTTCCTACATGCTTTTGGAGCCTCCTTGGACCACAGCTCAATGTCGATGTCTCCCGCTGTGGTCTTCAACAGGACCTAAGAAAGAATCATAGAAATTATACTCCCTGTTTTTTCCTGCCTCTCTCCAGCAAAGCAAGTACATGTTGTCAAATTCTAATAATTGATAAGACACAAACAGCTGCAGCTTAAAGGACAGGTTCATAGTTAAAACAGCAGACAGGGTTTCCTCTTTGTAATCATTCCTTCTGTTCAAAATCCTTCAAATGTGCTTTCAGTGTAAAGTGATGGAGGACAAAATCCACAGTGTGTCCATGCAGTCATTTAAAAGTCTCTGATCAGCTTCTATTGAGCTTCATCAGTGTGAGTTATTCATATCAAGTGATATCTGACACATTTACAGTCTTTTTAGCATCAGATTCCCTCTTAGTGTTTCCTGTTGAGCTGTGGAGGAAGTATAGTAACAAAAAGACTTTGGTACTAAAAACAGTGTAACGTTGAAACATAGAAGATGAAGATTTGACTCATTTGGACGCTGAAGCTTCATATTAGCTTCAGATCAACTTTTAAATACATTTTATTTGCACAGAAGGAGGACTGTGGATTTAGTCTTCCATCACTTACATTGTAAATATATTATGAAGGATCTTCTAATGGTCAGTATGAACAGGAGGAATCATTACAGCAAGAAAAACAGTAATTGAATCCATAAGTAACACAATGACATACAGTATGACTATTTTAGTGATGGGTTTAATACATGTTCTGTAATTAAATATCTAAAAGTAAAGTCTAATCAGATGTGAGACCCTGGGACAAAATCTTCACAAATTATAGTCTGTGGTCTAATTTGTGTCAATTTAGGGGCCATTCATATGAAAATTAAAGATGATTATAAAAAGAAAATCCTATTTCAGTGTTTACTTAAGCTCCTGACTATAACAGACTTGTAAAACTGTGAGTGTATCCCTTAAAAGTTTCAGTAAATTTGATGCAATTGAAACTTTAACTACAATCGTGTACAGCTGTAATATATCACATTTGTTGCTACGGTGTCCAGCGAGACGTGTCGAGGTAGCTAGACAAGATTTAATGTCATGCCTATTAAAGAAACCTTTTCTAATTTAAAGCTTTTGTCGTAAATGTGCATAAAAATGAAAAACTTGCATAAAAATTGCAAAAAGTCGCACTCACCTTTCCATTTGATGGTGGCTCTTGAATGTAAATATTGCTCATTCTGCCGCCGAGGTTGTGTGTATGTCTTCAGAGAAAGGCAGTAGTGGTTTTCACACTATTCTGACACTTATAGCCCTTAAAAATGATATATATAACAGTAGATAATGTTTGTTATCTTGAGACAAATTTCATACTTTTCAGTCTGCAGCCATGTTGATGCTGCATGAGCGCATTGTTTACTTCCGATTACGCTGGGGGGTTCCCAATAAAGCAATGATTGGTTTTCGTATGTATTCGGAGATCATTACCCCAAATAACTAATTTGTTGTAATATTAAGGTGTCTTAATTTTTTTCATATGAGTATCAACCTAAAGGTGTGATAATGAAATAGTAATATCAAAATCAAAATAGTGGACTCCCCTAAAGTTGACTTTTGGTTTGACCCAAGTGTTCCAATATAAGCAACCGTAAGAAACCAACTGTTATGTTTCTTGTTTCTTCCACTACGGATAACACGGAGTGAATTATCCGATTTAAAAGCTTTAAATCACATACAAACGTTATTAAAAAACTAAATTTAAATAAACTTACCTTCTGTCATAATGTAGAGACGTATATTTGCACTACAGATGGAAAAAAGACACATTTAAAGTGGTGAAAATTGTTTATTAGCAAGTCAACGGCTCAGTTTATGCAATAAATACATTAGATATCGACATTAAGGTCAACTAAAGTCTCAAAAAAATAATAAGAATAGAACAAAAGATTTGGGTTAATATTGTTTCTGACAACCAAAAAAAGAAAAAAAATGGGGAAATTAAGTTTATTGATTTTTTTTCATATGCGTATGAACCTAAAAGTGTGATAATGAAATAGTAATATCTAAATCAAAATAGTGGACTCCCCTAAAGTTGACTTGGTTTGACCCAAGTGTTCCAATGTAAGCAACTGAAAAAAAATAAAAGAAAAAAGGGGGAAAGAAAAAGCTTATTTCCGGGCGCTGACCGGAAATACCGAAGACGAAGACGGACAAGACGGAAGAAGGGTTACAAAAAAAAATGGCGGCGACTGAAAACAATGTGGAGCTGAAGCGAAAAGCTGAAGATGAGCAACCTGCAGATGGAAGCCAAGAAGAAGAGGAAGAATGGGTTGGACCTATGCCAAGCGAGGCTACAAAGACCAAGAAAAGGAAAGGTTGTTGTCTGATAGTTTTTAACTTCGCCATGTATTCATTAATTTATGACTCTCCCGGCTAAAACAATGCTAACTAATGCTAACCAGAAACTTTCCCCTTTTGTTTTGTTTCTTTAGTTTTGGAGTTTGAACGTGTTTACCTGGACAACCTCCCATCAGCTGCTATGTATGAACGGAGCTACATGCACAGAGATGTTATTACACAGCTAGTTTGTTCTAAGTAAGTGAAGTGATAATAAAGTATTATGTTAACTCTCTGCTGGACAGCTGAGGATGTCATGATGGGATCATAATCTTTAAAAATCTGTCTTAATACAACACTCTGGTGCCCAAACTAATATCCTGTTCATACTGACCATTAGAAGATCATTCCATTATGCACTTACAATGTATTAAAATGTTTATACGAAACATCAGCCGTCCAAATGAGTCAAATCCAGTTGATATATTTTAATGTTACGGTGTTTCACATCTACTTTTTAGTGACTGTGTGGACACACTGTGGAAAACCTCCTACACTGTTTATATGGACACCTGTTTGTTGATTTAAGACCCAATGAAAAAACTGTGAACCTGTCCTATTAAAGGTACTTTTCTAGTGTGAGTATAGCGTTTGTTTTTTAGGAGAAATTTTCCACCTTCACTTCATCTACTCAAAATGTGAATATTTTCTGGTTACTTTAGTCTTCTATGACAGTAAACTAAATATATTTAGGTTGTGAACTGTTGGTTGTAACAAAACAAGACATTTTATGTCTGTTAGCTTCAGATAAACTTTGAAATATATCTTCTAATCTTCCCAATGGTCAGTATGAACAGGAGGAATGATTACAGCAAGAATAACAGCTTTAATGTTCATTCTTCTTTTACCTTCGGGCTTTGTTTCTAATGAAAGTAAATATCTCTCTTTTCAGGACGGACTTCATTATCACGGCCAGTCAGGATGGACATGTCAAGTTTTGGAAGAAGAAGGAGGATCAGGGAATAGAGTTTGTCAAACACTTTCGATGTCACCTGAGTACGTATCAAATTGATCTCTTAGATCACTTATTAATATATATAATTATTTATATTACATGGCACACTGACTGAGTACTGACACTGTTTTTGTATTTTCTGCAGGTGTGATAGAAAGCATTGCAGTGAGTGCTGAAGGAGCCCTTCTCTGTTCTGTTGGAGACGATCAGGCCATGAAAGTATTCGATGTTGTCAACTTTGACATGATCAACATGCTGAAGTTGGGGTGGGTCTAAATTATAGAGTTGTAGTTAAAATGAACAGAAACGTTGGTACAGACTTGCAGTGACAAATCTTTCACACTCTAACATGATTTTGTGTTTTTTTTCTTCTCTGCGTAGCTTTCATCCAGGTCAGAGCGAGTGGATCTACAACCCCGGCGATGCAATCTCCACAGTAGCCTGCTCAGAAAAATCAACAGGCAAGATCTTCGTCTATGACGGGCGAGGGAGCAACGAGCCCCTCCACGTCTTCGACAAGATGCACTCCTCACCGCTGTCCCAAATCCGCCTCAATGTCAAATTCAGAGTCATCGTCTCGGCCGACAAAGCGGGAATGCTGGAATACTGGACCGGCCTCCCGAGTGAATTCAAGTTCCCCAAACGCATACAGTGGGAATATAAAACAGACACAGACTTGTATGAATTCGCAAAACACAAAACCTATCCCACCAGCCTGACGTTTTCATCTGACGGGATTAAAATGGCGACCATCGCCTCCGACAGGAAAGTCAGGATCTTCCGCTTCTTAACAGGAAAACTGATGAGGGTGTTTGATGAATCATTAACAGTAAGTTCTCACACACACACACACTTCAGTCTGGATCTTTACTGATGTAGTTAATTCACCTGCTCATCACACCTGCTTCATGTTCCAGATGTTCACAGAGCTGCAGCAGATGAGGCAGCAGCTGCCTGACATGGAGTTTGGGAGGCGGATGGCTGTGGAGAGAGAACTGGAGAAGGTGGACGGCATCCGTTTGACTAACATCATCTTTGACGAGACCGGACATTTTGTCCTGTATGGAACCATGCTGGGCATCAAGGTCATCAATGTGGAGACCAACAGGTACGTGAAAGTCTGTGTGCTTCGGGGTTTTTACCAGATACAGGACCGATACAGGATTTTTGGGGCCGGGGCTGATGCTGATATTAGGAGTTTAAAAATTCTGATATTGATATATATTGGCCGATATATTGTTTATATACAGAATTTATACATAAAGGCACACTTCTTTGCAGTGATCCCTCAAATGTGCTCATCAGCTTACAGTTGTGAAAAAGATATGTAATGGAAACATGATATTTTATAATTTAACAATAAACATAATAAATATAAATGACAGTAAATCTCCCTGGGAATTCAATTAATTCATTTAATCATAAATAACTATAAACAAAAAGACATGTATGTATATATGAAATAAATTAAGTTTTTGGTCCAGTCAGCAATTTAGGGCCAGATTATATTAAAAAATTAAAGAAAAATAGTTTATAGGCATTTTAAAGAGACACAGTAGGTAGGGTGAAAAGCTGGCTGTTGTAGAAAAGAGCAAAGTGCAATATGATGATAAAAACTCACATTTTCAGACAGCCTCTCCAGGAATTTAGACTCTTGCACTCCGTATTTCACACAAAAGATGACAGAAATATTTGTATAACAGTGAGAAGGTCAAACTCTGCTCTGCATAGTTAGTAGTCGCTGTGTGAAGTGGGTGGAAAGGTTGAAATTGTTGGACACATTTGAGCTGCTGTAT
Source organism: Scomber japonicus (assembly GCF_027409825.1). Classification (NCBI taxonomy): domain Eukaryota; kingdom Metazoa; phylum Chordata; class Actinopteri; order Scombriformes; family Scombridae; genus Scomber; species Scomber japonicus. Next base: position 26,152,198 of record NC_070596.1, read on the forward strand.
TCTTCAGCGTAGCTCTGCAAGTCCCAGAGTTAAATTTTTTCTGTCTCTTCTTTCCCAGATGCGTGCGGATCCTCGGGAAGCTGGAGAACATCCGCGTGGTGCAGCTCGGTCTCTTCCAGGGAGTCGCCAAGGCCATGCAGGTGGCCCCCACCGTGGAGATGAAGGCGTCTGACAACCCCGCCCTACAGAACGTGGAGGCGGACCCCACCATATTCTGCACCGCCTTCAAGAAGAACCGCTTCTACATGGTGAGACCAGCTGATGACGTTTCTACCTTTCTTCTATCTTCTGTAGGGCTGCTCGATTATGGAAAAAATCATAATTACAATTATTTGGGTCAAAATTTAAATCACGATTATTAAAACGATTTTTTTTTAAACTTTAGAAACATGCTGCATTTCTTGTCCATTTGGCTTAATTAATTGTCTCTCCCAGCAGCAGCCTTTTATCTGCCACTTAACGCAACACACAGCAGAAAATGTGCAGAGATATTAGAGCTGAGCGAGTTACCATGACGATAGTTAAGTGAGTTACCGTGACGATAGTTCACACATCACTTCCTGGTTTTTAATAATTAGTCAGTAAACTCAGCATCGTCTGACACAGGCTGGAAACTCTGCACTTTTATTTACAGTTAAAACATTTCACTGTGTGTTTCAGCTTCTATGCTAACGGAGCTGCGGTGGCGGCTTCCTGTCTAAGCTTTTCAAAATAAAACGGCGCTATCTCATTATTATTAAAAATTGTTTCCCTCCAATTTTATTAGTTTTGAAATCTGTTGGCCCTTAAATCGTAATCACGATCAAATTTCGATTAATTGAGCAGCCTTAATTTTCTGTATTAATCCTTTTTTTTCTCACCGTAGTTCTCCAAGCGGGAACCGGAGGATACAAAGAGCGCAGACTCAGACAGAGATATCTTTAACGAGAAGCCTTCGAAGGAGGAGGTGATGGCCGCCACGCAGGCTGAGGGCCCCAAGAGAGTGTCTGACAGCGCCATCATACACACCACCATGGGAGACATCCACATCAAGCTCTTCCCTGTAGAGTAAGTTTCCAAACACCAACACCTCGGCTCGGCTTTGATCAGAAGCACAGTTTACACTTTAATAACTTCTCTTTTTGTTTTTAGATGCCCAAAAACGGTGGAGAACTTCTGCGTTCACAGCAGGAACGGATACTACAATGGCCACATATTCCACAGAGTCATTAAGGTATTATTTTACATTTTTCTATGTAAAAAAAGAGTATAAATATAATATACTCTAACTCACAACTAATTACATTACTTTAGTACATTCAGACAGTAAATAATCAGATATCTGTTTTTAATATTTGTGTCCTTTGTGTTCAGGGTTTTATGATTCAGACCGGAGACCCGACCGGTACGGGCATGGGAGGCGAGAGCATCTGGGGAGGAGAGTTTGAGGACGAGTTTCACGCCACGCTGAGACACGATCGCCCGTACACGCTCAGTATGGCCAACGGCGGCCCCGGCACCAACGGCTCACAGTTCTTTATGACTGTTGTTCCCACTGTAAGTTATTTAACCTTCCTGTCGTCCTCCCGGGTCACATTGACCCCATCTGTTTTGACTGTTCCTTCTTTCATCCCTTCCTTCCTTCCGTCTGTCCTTCCTTCCTCCCTCCTTCTCTCTTTCTTTCCTTCCTCTCTCTTTCCTCCATCCCCCTTTCTTCCTTCCTTCCTTTCCTTCTTTCCTCCCTCCCTCCTTCCCTCTTTCTTTCCTCCTCCCCTACCTTCCTTCTTTTTCTCTGTCCTTCTTTCCTTCCTAGCTCTTTTCCTTCCTTCAGCACAAAGTTAAAGCTGCAGTAATCAGTATTTTTAGTTTGGTGCACTCTCACTGATCTCATAGTATCATTTACAGCCACAACAGGCAGCTCTTTTCACCTAAAACGTTAACGTGATTAACTGACTGTGTGCTACCTCTCCAAAGCCAAACAGTACGCAGACAAATGAAGTATCTATCTGGTGAACATAGTGGAGCATTTAGCAGCTAATGAGCCACAGATTTCCCTTAGGAGTTGGTAGAGAGCTAAAAAGGAGCTAAAAATAGTGAATATTGGACTTGAATTCATCAGGTGGACAGAAACAAGACTCTAAATGAATCATAATGTGTAAAATAAGCTGCTGTTTGCTGACACTGCAATATATTAACTGAAAAGGTGACGTCAGTGTTGAGTTTACAGCTCGTTCCTGCCCCCATGTGGCCAAAAAAAAAATTCATGCAGTTTTAAATGCACAGAAATTAAATAGACCACCCACCTGTTCTGATTTATTAACACTTTTATAATATATTAGACACATAATTATGGCCCAAACATCTTTTAAGTAAACCATGAAACACAGTGAAAAGTCCAAAGTGAAGTTGATTTCACCTGAAGTCTTAAATATTAAGTTTTTTTCTGTCATGCTCCTCTTTTGGAAACTTTTTTTTTTTTTTTTTGAAGAGTCCCAAACTAACATTTTGTAATTTTTAACAGCAGTATACTTGTTTTTGTTTTGTTAGGCTGTATAATTGGGTTGCAGATTTTTGGACTAAATGGAGTAAATATATACATGGAAACTAATTACATCCTTTAAAATGCAAAATAAGTTTTAAAATCCATCACTAGTGGAGCCTATTGGAGATCAAAGAGCACTTCCTTCTTAGTTTTAACTCGAGCACCAGCAGCTGACGCTCACTTCTCCACCGACCTGTTTTGTCATAATTTGTAAACTCATTTGCAATTCCCACACAGTCTTCCTTAAATGCTCACTCATGATTCGTGAGTGTAGTTTCTTTTTTCGGCGAGTTAAAAGTGACAACATAACAACAAAGCGAAGCTGTGTATGATGCAAGTCGCAGCTTGAATGTTGCAAATCTGGCGAAACAGGAAAAACAACTTGTTTCACATCACACATCTCAGCAGGTCTGTCCTTAAAGACTGTGTAAAGTGAATTCAGACATTTTCTTCTAAACACATTAAATAGGTCATAAATGTATTTCTAAAAAAGGTGTAAAAAGTATTTCAACCATTTAGATTTGAATTGTGGAGCTAGGCTTCACAAACTGTGTTTCAAGATTTCTGTGTTCAGGATTTAGTGATTAGCATAAACCCGCCCCTGCTGCTGTAGAGGTATAAATACATTCAGCACACACTACTACTACTACAGTCTACAGTTAGCCGTCGAGCTAGCCGCTGAGTTAGCCGCCGAGTTAGCAGCAGAAAGCTCTCAGACCTAGCGTCCATGTTTCTGGTAGAGCTGGTGACTTTGATTGACAGGTGACACTTGGTAGGGGGCGGGGTTTGCAGCGGACTCGGAGGTCACGCCCACAGCATTTGGGAGCAGAGAAAGAGGCTGATTTTTACACAACTTTGAAGCCTAATTTCATATATTTGGCGATTTTTTTTTTTTTTTAATCATTCAAATTTGGCAGGGTGGTTAACAACACACTTTTCTGTGGTATGTCAAACTCAGAACACATATTTATTCTTACTTTAATGAACCTGTCATGTCTCAATGCCAACAAAAAAACACATTTCTTATGCTTTAAACTTCTTTAATTGTGGTTTTAATCATCCCTGTGCTGTTTTTCCCCTCCAGCCTTGGCTCGACAACAAGCACACTGTATTTGGAAGGTCTGCTAAAGGCATGGAAGTCGTCCAGAGGATCTCCAACGTCAAAGTCAACCCCAAGACCGACAAACCGTACGAAGACATCAGCATTATCAACATCACCATCAAGTGATTTTATAATAAGTCTTTTATCATGTACTGTACAGCCTTGATTGATTTTTTTACCAGAAACTATTAAAGAAAGATGTCAGTGTAATTGTTTAAGAATGATTTGTTGAAAGGAAAAAAAATGAGACAAATAAGGTCAATTAGTTTATTTTACAGCATCACATTATGAATAATTTACAAAAAGCCATTATCAAGTCCACTGGTAACAAAGGTTTCGAGGAGCGTTTTGTGCTTCTACGTTTTCAAAAAACAGATGGAAATGTTCTCAAACTACACAGAAAGGCTTTTTTTTTTTCTTCCACACGTGCATTTTCTTTTTATTAATTTTTTTTAATTTGTATTTTATTGTTTTTATACATAGATACAAGTAGTAAACATTACATAGCAATGAATAAAGATTAAATCAAACTCAAAAAAAACGATGGTTCCTTGATAGAACAAGACGAGTGTCAGTGTTTTAGGTTTTTAATGTTTCACTAAAGTTTTCACATTACGGTTATTTGTTTTTTTACTGAAGGCTTGTGGATATTACAGAAAGGTTTGTACCAACTCATGAGCACTCCAGACAAGATAAACAGGACTTTGTGATGTGTTTAAATATGTTGGGTTTATTTTTTTTTATTTTTTTTTTTACACAAGGTTTTTTTCTTCCTTCTTTTTCTTCCTTTTTTTTGTTGTTGCAGTGAGGTTAATAATAATAATACTACTAAGAAACAGCAGATCAGTTCATTTGCTTTTTCCAAAAGAAAACTGGTAGTGAGGCAGCAGCAGCAGCAGACGAGGGCGTTTGACGATATTTCTGCGTGCGAGACACTCCACCCAAAAAAAAAAAAAAAAAAAAGACGGGAGGCAGAATCGGTGCATTTCCATTTAAAAAAAAAAAAAAAGAAAGTTAGTCACGACAGCCTCGTATCAAAGGTAACGTCCACGTTCCCGCTCATAAATAAATTCAGTAAACACTTCTTATTTTTTTTTGTGTTTGTTCGTTCTGTAACAGGAAGAAAAAAAAACATACTACATTCAAAAAAAAAAAAAAAAAGTTACACCGGTGCGCCATTTTCAAGACCAGCTGTGGCATTAAATAAGTTGTTAAACATAAAAAATAAAAACACACATATATATATTTTATTAGTTGTTTTTTTTTTAAGACTTCCGCCCCTCCCATGTAACAACTGCTATTGCTTTTATATTATATTAGTCAAGGCAAATTGATCTGAAATCTGAAACTGAGCCTCTAGCTTTCCTTTTAATAACCTTATAATCTCACTTCACCTGTAAATATACTGAGCTTTAAATAATAAAAAAAAGAGGAAATTGTAAGTTAAATGTGTCGTCCAAGCCTACTGAATCAACAGAGGGTGCGTAAATGATGCTATTATTATTATTATTATTATTATTACAATACAGACTACCTCGCATTCAGTTAAGATAACGGACACACGTGAGGGAGGAGGCAGTTATGATGAGTAACGTGTGAGATAGAAAGAAAAAGCACACCAGGAGTTTTTTTGTTTTTAACTTAATTGGAGCTAAATCAACTAGCTACAAAAAGGTGTCAAAATAAAAGCGCTAGTCTCCTGAGAGAGTTAAAAAACAAAAGAGACGCTAAAGTAAGCCGTGTGTTGTTATTAGATTGTGTTTTTGCTGCCTTAAAAAGACACAAAAAAAAGCAGGATGGGTGTTTTTATATTTTAGTTTCCCACTTGAGTGAAGCAAGAGAGAGAAAGTATTTACACCTTCGCTAACAATGGTGCACAAAAAGAAGGAAAGATGATGATGAGGAGGAGGAAGAGGAGGAAGGTTGGCTCTACGTTGATGTTTTGGAAGTCGTGTCGAGAGCAGATGAACAGAGGAGAAGGGTCAGCCACTAGAGACGGGAGGAGACTGTGAACCAAAATAGCGACGGTGTAGCAGCAGCAGGAGGGAGGGAGGAGGAAGATGAGGATGATGAAGGAGGAAGAGGAGGAGGAAGATGGTGGAGGGTCGGCTCAACGTTGATGTTTTGGAAGTCGTGTCAAGAGTAGATGAACAGAGGAGAAGGGTCAGCCACTAGAGACGGGAGGAGACTGTGAACCAAAAATAGCGACGGTGTAGCAGCAGCAGCAGGGAGGAGGCGGAGGAAGATGAGGAGGAGGAAGGTGGTGGAGACGTTTTAGGCTACGTCCAGGACGCCGGCGGCCACCAGCTGTCTGGAGAGCCAGTCCAGCCCCTCGTGGAGGCCCATGCCGCTTCGGGCGTCGCAGCCCTGAATGTGCCAACTCCTCCCGCAGCACAGCTTGTGTAGACTCAGCAGCTCCGTCATCTCCTCCACGGATACGACACCGGGAACGTCCTGCACAGGGAAGAGAGAAAAGAACATACAGGTTGATGCTTGACTGTTTATGTTTTACAAGAATACATAGTGAGATTTTTTGTTTAACCCTCCTGTTGTCCTCAAGTCAAGGGAGGAAGGGAGGAAGAAGGAAGGAGGGAGGGAGGGAGGGAGAAAGGAAAAGAGGAAGAGAGGAAGGAACGATGGAAGGGAGGAAGAAGAAAGGAAAGGAGGGAGGGAGGGAGAGAGAAAGGAAAAGAGGAAGGAAGGAAGGAAGGGAGGAAGGTAAGGCGGAGGAAAGAAAGAATAAGATGAAGGGAAGAAGGAAGGAAGGAAGGAAGGAAGGAAAGAGGGAAGGAAGGAAGGACAGAAGGAAGGAAGAAAGGGGAAGGGAGGAAGGAAAGAAGGAAGAGAGGAAAGAGAGAGGAAGGAAAGAAGGAGGGAGGGAGGGAGGAAGGAAGGAAGGAAGGAAGGAAGGAAGGAAGGAAGGAAAGAAGCAACAGTCAAAACAGACGGGGTTGTAATTTGACCCGGGAGGACGACACAGATTAAGGCTTCAACTAATTACTTCTTAAATGATCGATTTATTCATTTTGTCCCTAAAATATCAGAAAATAGTGAAATTATTAGCCTAATCTCTCAGAATTAGAGGTTATATCTTCATTTAGTGCAAAAAATATACATTTAAAAGTTCAGAGTTTTACAGTCTCTCCCTCCCTCCTTCTTCCCTTCCTCCTTCCTTCCTTCTTCCTTCCTTTCCTCATTTCCTTCCTTCCTTCCCTCCCTCCCTCCTCCCTCCCTCCGTCCTTTCCTCCCTCCCTCCCTCCCTCCCTCCCTCCCTCCCTCCCTCCTTCCTTTCTTCCTTTCTTTCTTTCTTTCTTTCTTTCTTTCTTTCTTCCTTCCTTCCTTCCTTCCTTCCTTCCTCCTTTCCTCACTTCCTTCCTCCCTTCCTCCCTTGACTGGAGGACAACAGGAGGGTTAAGGTGTGACGCTGTGGTGGAAGTATAGTAACAAAAAGACTTTGCTACTAAAAACACTGTAACGTTGAAACATAGAAGATGAAGATTTGACTCATTTGGACGCTGAAGCTTCATATTAGCTTCACATCAACTTTTTTGGGGATCTTCTAATAGTCAGTATGAACAAGAGGAATGATTACAGCAAGAAAAACTGCTTTAAATGTTCATTTGGGATACTGACCATTGATTTAAGACAGCCTGTCCTTTAAATCTTCACATTTGAGAAGCTAAATTAAACTATTATCTGAGTATGAATCGTTGCAGTTATACGATATTACTTCAGTACCTGTTTGTTTGCAAAGATGAGCAACAAGGCGTCTCTCAGCTCCTTCTCCGTCAGTAGTTTTGCCAGCTCGCTGTGCGCCTCCATCAGTCGGTCTCTGTGGCAGCTGTCAATCACAAACACCACCGCTGCAGGAGCACAGGCAGCGAGCAGAGAGGGTCACACGTAGCTATAATAGCAGTGTGGCTTATAATGGATGATAATGTCAGGTATTAAAAAGCACCACTTTGGTCCAGACTGAAATATCTCAACTACTATTAAATGGGATTTGTACAGATGTTCATAGTCCTCAGGAGAGACTTCATTTATCCTGTGACTTTACCTCTTTATTAAACCTTTACATACTGTTCATATTCTCACTCATAGTTAATCTCTACTCCAATTCACATTCATAAATCCCCCATCATCAGTCATTAATACATGTTTAATTAATCCTTAATGAAGCTGCCAGAGTGTAAACAGAGGGGGGGGGGGGCATTCATAATTACTATATTATGGCCCAGGAGAAATATTGTATAGAATATGAAGAATGGTGATAATTGAATTTTTGAATAAATGCAGGTCAAATTTGTACATTTGCATATCCAAAAAATGTGTATTAGTTGCACAAAAATAAAAAATGATGCATTTTATTCCCATTTTTGTATATTTGGGGGTCACAAACCCTGACCCCTGAACATTAGGCTATGTAAGGGTTAAAGCTTACTTAATTGTACATACATTATTGGTAAAATTGATGTTTCCTCCCAGCTCAGATAGATTACAGAGTAGGGCTGGGCAATTATAGCAAAAATCAAAATCTACATTTAAGATAAGTTAAAACAAACACAAAAAAACTTTGCTCGGTGCTCTAATGTACAGTCAGGATGGACGTCTGCCAACAGGAAGAGTTTACACAGTGACTCTGTTTAAAGTTGCATCAGCCGAGTCCCATAAAATACAACTTTTTGTTTGTCTTTGAAAGCAACACGAGCTGAAATGTGTTAATGTGTCAAAGTCAGTTAAGTTTTCAAAGTTAATATCTGACATTGCACTTTCATATTGTATATTCACTTTGCTGCAGTTATTATTTTTGTGCTTTGTAAGCTCAGTGATTCTTTCTACATGCAAATTATCTCACCAGCACGATCAAGATAAGAATGTGTGTTTTATCGTCTGCTCTTCACCAAACAGACTTTTCAAGGCCAACAAAACATCACAAGTCAGCAGGAATCTTTCTCTATGCTAAAACGCTGCAGAGTGATTCAGGTATAAAGTCTAGACAACATAAAACAATACATTCAAAGCTTCATGTAAAGCTCAGACTTTTACCTTGAGTGTTCAGATAATAGTGTTTCCAAAGAGGTCTGAGCTTATGTTTTCCACCCACGTCCCAGATAGTGAATTTCAAGTTCTTATATTCAACCGTCTCCACGTTGAAACCTTGAAATAAAAAAAAGAAGAAAAAAAAAAGTTTAAAGGTCAGATTTTTGAATGTATTTGTTTTTTTCTTGTGGTTGAAAATCTCATGTCGTCAGTGATGAGTTAACGTACCAATAGTTGGGATCGGCTGCATGAACTCATCTTGCTTCAGCTTAAAGAGGATGGTTGTTTTTCCAGCTCCGTCGAGCCCGAGAGTCACAACTCGGATCTCCATCTTTGGACCGATGTGCACGCGATTATCCTGAGAGACACATAGAAGGAAAAACAGATATGCTTAGATATGTTTTCATCCCAACTTCATTTTTTTTAGCACGCAGTTCAGTTTTACGTCATGGAACAAACTGGGCTGAGCTGATGGATGTAAATCTCGGGGGGGGGGGGGGTGATTATACGAGGGTGGGCCTGTACCTTGGTGAAGGTGACGGGGATGCCAGCATCCAGCTGAATGTGATCCGCCAGCTCTGTGAACTGGTGCTGCTGCTTCTGAAGCGTCTCCAGCAAACAGTTGATCTCCTGCTTCGCCAACACGACTCTGCAGTCATCCTGCAACAGGAAATACACAGTTAACCTTCATCTGTTTTGACTGTTCCTTCCTTCCTTCCTTTCCATCCTCCTTTCCTCCCTCCTTCCTCTCTTCCTTCCTCCCTCCCTTCCTTCCTTCTTCCTCCCTTCCTCCCTCCTTCCCCCCTCTTTCCTTCTCTCATTTTCTTCTTTCTTCCTTCCTTCCTCCCTCCCTTCCTTCCTTCCTCCCCTCCTTCTTCCCTCCCCTCCTTTTCTTCCTTTCTTCCTTCTTCCTTCTTTCCTCCCTCCTTTCCTTCCTTCCTCCCTCCCTCCCCCCATAAAAAATACAAATATCGTCATTTAACCCTTTCATGCATGAATTATGATAATCTTATTCCCAACTGTTGTTATTTCTCTTTCGGCATGAAAAAAATATCTGAACTTTTTTTCATCAAATTACATTACATTATAATAACATAAATAAACTGATTTAAAACCACAAAAGTTACTGCAGATAAAGTGGTAGTGTATGGGATGATGCACTAGTCTCCACTGTGGTGGCTGAAGTGCAACTACACCATTAAAATCCATCATCATGCATCTATAAGAGAACAGCTTTTGAATAGCTATATCACAAAGAGAAAGAAATAGAGCAAGGTGCACAGCTCCAAAAATAGAAAATCAGTTTTTATTGGGGCAGGCTGCCACAAACACCAAACACTGAGAAAACTTATTTTTTGGGTCATATTTCTAGGGTGAACAAATTAAATACTCAAATCCCTACTTTAAATAAGTGTGTATGTATCTGGGACGCAGCTAGTGTTTATCACATCTGCTTACCTGTTGAAGCGTCTTCTCACAGTGCAGACAGGCGGTGGAGACCTGAGACAGCAGGATGGTCATGTCCTCCTGCTGCTGCCTCAGCCAGATCAGCCTCTCCCTGACGTGAGCGTCCACCACGCTCAGCGCCATCTCCTCCTGCCGACACAGCGTCTCATGGAGGTCTGCGAAGTAAGCTCGGACACAGGAGCGAGCACTCTCCGCTGTGCCAGGAACCTGATGAAGAGAAAACACGGAGAAGATGTTAAAACCAGGCGGGGAGTTCCGGTCCTCTGAAATGAGGCCAACGCGGAAGTAACTTAGAACTGCATTCTATCAAAAGGCCACCAGGGGGCGACCGTCTCTATACAAGTCAATGGAGAATTCACCAACTTCTCACTTGATTTCTAACCTCAGTAAACGTTTTCAAAATGTGTTTATGGTCTCAATCGCTAGTTTAAAGCCTTCTTCAATGCAGTATGATGTTCATTTGGGACATTTTGGCCTCCCTGATTTTATATGTGACGATAAAGCAGGGTATGCATTAGGGCGTGGCTACGTCCTGATTGACAGGTTGATGGCCCAATGTCCTCGAGATCCAGCCCTCGCAACCATAGCAACCTCCCCGCTCTGCCCATGACTCCGCCTCATGCCCATATAAGTAGAGTCCGTGTTTTTATTTTTCCCAGCATGCACCTGAAATTTTCAAGATGGCGCTGCCTAGATTTTAAACTATTGGCTTCCGAGCAGCAGTCCACAAACCAATGGGTGACGTCACGGATGTTACGTCCATTTCTTTTATACAGTCTATGGTTAAAACCAGATGAAAAAAAGCACAATAACTGGTGTTTTAGATGAAAAGAAGTCTTATAATATGTTAAATCTTACATGTTCAGTGTGTGCCATGCCGACTCCGTCCTCTACGATCTGCTCTCCGCCTTCGATTTGCTGCACGATGCCCACCAGCTTCCTCGAGTACTCGGACACTTCGTCTGTGAAGGTGCGGATGCAGTGAGCCATGTCCAGAATAGATGCACGGATCTGATTAGCTTCGGTCTCAAGAACTGCGTGCTGAAAAAGGAAGTCGGGGAAAACATGAGCATATCTGTTTTTTTTCTCTATGTAGAAATTAGTGAGTTATAACTTTTTTTTTTTTTAGCTACCTTATGTCCCTGGTGCTTGCCGTACTCCTTACACACACAACACATGAGAGGCCCGGACTGACATGGCTCCTCCAGGCAGACGAACTCGATGGCGTGGACCTGGTGCTGCGGGCACAGCGTCTTCTCGTGAGGCTTGTCGGCCAGCGGCACCCGGCGGTGTTTGGCCAGCGTGCGGGTGGAGTGGGTGAGCTGGGAGCACTCGGCACACAGGTGGGTGGCACACACGGTGCAGTACATGGAGGCCGTGTGGCTCTCGTCCTCATCGCAGCGAATTATACACTAGATGAAAAGAAGGAAGTGTGAGTAAAGAGTGCAGAGAGAGGGAGGATGATAAAAATCCTTTAGAGCCTTTTAACCTTCCTGTCGTCCTCCCGGGTCAAACTGACCCTGTCTGTTTTGACTGTTCCTTCTTTCCTCCATCCATCCATCCATCCATCCTCCCTCCCTCCCTCCCTCCCTTCCTTCCTTCCTTCCTTCCTTCCACCTGTCCTTCCTCCCTCCCTCCTTCTCTCTTTCTTTTCTTCCTCTCTTTCCTCCTTTCCTTCCTCCACCCCCCTTTCTTCCTTCCTTAAGTCCTTCCTTCCTTCTTTCCTTCCTTCCTTCCTTCCTTCCTCCCTCCCTTCATTCCTCCCTCCTTCTCTCTTTCTTTCCTCCCCCCTACCTTCCTCCCTTCCTTCTTTCCTCTGTCCTTCCTTCCTCTTTTCCTTTCTCCCTCCTACCTTCCTTCCTCTGTCCTTCCTTCCTTCCTCTTTTCCTTTCTCTTTTCCTTTCTCCTTTCCTTCCTTCTACCTCTTTTCCATCCTTCCTTCTTCCTCCCTTCCTTCCTTGACTCGAGGACAACAGAGGGTTAAAGACAGTCTCCTTACTTCTCCCATTCCTTTCAGGGCATCCTCCGACATTCCCGACTGGTTAGACGCTCCATTCTGGAGTCGCTCCAAAAGTTCAAGCAAAGCAAAGTTCTTCTTTAGGCCCCAAACTCCAGAGTCCCCTAAACAAGAGTTGAAATAAAAAAAGACTTTAAAGACACAATGACAGAGCAGGGTATCTGTATATCAGTATAATTTAATGACTTTTAAGATCTTTTTAAAACCTCTTTAAAGAAAATATAATACCACTGTTGCTTCTTGTATTAAAGTGCTCAGCAAACAGTGGTGGAGGAAGTATTTAGATCCTTTACTGATGTAAAAATACTAATGTCACTTCAGTAATAGCATGCATCACCACATGTGACTGCTGTACTCATATATAATTTATAATGAGACATATAATAATGATAATAATAATAATAATAATAACAATAATAATAATGCAAAAGCAGGATTTTACTGTTGTAGTGGGATGAATTGGAGCTCATTTTGAAGTAATTTATAAAGGACTAAAACTAATGGTTAGAAAATACTGATAAATAACATAACAAAAAAGCCCAGCTCACATCAAATGTAACCTTAACTCATATTTTAAGACTTTTTAAGGATCTGCGGGGAACCTGCAGACAAAAAAAATATAGAGAAAACCCAGAAAACTACCAACTAAAAAAGATAACTGTAATCAGTTCCTCAGACTGGATTGGATTACAGTAAAAAAGTGTGTCCCCATTAGCGGATAATAATACATAAAAACAGCAACAAATAATATAAAACAAGAGATAATGAGACACATAAAAGACTCTATGGATAAGAAATAAAAAATATATAAACTGACAGTAATAAATATGGGAATAAGAGCAGCAGTTATATGACGGCACATTTAAAATGCATACACAGTATTATATTTATTAAAGGCAAAATGAGTCAAAATAGCATTTTAAATTAAGTATAGTGATGCTGCAGAGATGAACCTGCCTGCACATCATATTCTACAGTTTGGTACAGATCATCACAAAAATCACACCATAATCATTTTAATATGTTTACAATGAGAATAATGATGTAAATATGATCATTTGCTCTAATTTTGTAAAATCATCATCAGTCAAAATAATCTCAACTGGTCAACGCTGGGTGAGAGTGAGAGAGGTCATGTACTGTATTCAACTAGAGAAGATTCCATTCGGAACTTCTCTGTTGCCGGGCAACCTTTCTTAAATTACTCTGAAAATATGAATGCAGACAAAATTAACTTTTAGTATGTGTGTTTGTTTTTCTTCTCTCTTTTGTCTGGTTATTGTGTTCAGATTAATAAAAAGACATTGATCAAAAAAAAAATTGCAATTAGCTATTTATTCTGAATCAATCAGCCCTATCACGCACTACAGTCTAAACATGAACAATCAATACCTTTCCAACATGCTCTCATTAACCTTCCTGTCGTCCTCCCGGGTCAAATTGACCCTGTCTGTTTTGACTGTTCCTTCTTTCTTTCTTTCCTTTCTTCCTTCCTTTGTTCCTTCCTTCCTTCCTTCTTTCCTCCCTTACTTCCTTCCGTCCTCCCTCCCTGCCTCCCTCCCTCTCTCCTTCCCTCCCTTCCTTCCTTCCTCCCTCCCTCCCACCCTCCATTCCTTCCTTCCTCCCTCTCTTTCTTTCTTCCTTCCATCCTCTCTTCCTTCCTTTCTTTCTTCCTTCCTCACTTCTACCCTCCTTTCCTTCCTTCTTCCTACCTTCCTTCCTTCCTTCCTCCCTCCCTCCCTCCCTCCCTTCCTCCCTTCCTTCCTTCCTCCCTCCCTCCCTCCCTCCCTCCTACCTTCCTTCCTCCCTTCCTTACCTCCTTCCTCCCTCCTTTCCTTCCATATTCCTCCCTTCCTCCCTCCCTCCCTCCTTTCCTTCCCTCTTCCTTCCTTCCTTCCTCCCTTCCTTCCTTCCTTCCTTCCTTCCTTCCTTCCTTCCTTCCTTCCTTCTTGCCTTGAGGACAACAGGAGAGTTAAACCAGTGTTAAATTAATAACACATTGACCTTCTGCTTCGTCGGGATCGACAGTGAAATTCTCTCATTCAGAGCAGAATTGATCCAGTTTCATGTTTCAGTTAATGATGAGAAATCTTTCAGCTCCTGAAGCAGAAAAGTACTTTGCCTCAACTGGCTTTAACATTTAAATAAGCCAGGATCATCTACTGCAGGTGTCTTTTAAATCAACTTTGGTTTGCTTGTTTATGTTTTCATGAGGAGCTGCAATTCCTGCTTTTGCTACTTAACCATTAATCCAACGAAAGAGAGACACGATGTTCCCTGGATGGTGTTTCTAGGAGTTTTTGTGCCTCCTAAGAGATCTGAGATGATGACAAGTGAGTGAAAGATGCAGTAAGTAAACTCCAGACTTGTTCATCATAGAGAGACACATGTCAGATTGTAGTTCTCTGGAGTCCTTGAGCCTAAAAATAAACGTCATCATGGTGACATATTGCTGGATATCTGCTGCATCACTGTCACCCACATAGCTTGTTCGATTTATACTTTATAAAACTTGTCAAAGTCAGACTAGACTGGTTTAAAAATAACCCAATCCATAAAGACAGACGTCTGAAAATGCCAAAAATTTAAAAACATACAAATAAGACAGGAAATCAGTTTTTTTATACTACTGTAATAGAGCTGGGCGATATAGATAAAATCAAATATCATGATATTTTTGACCAAATATCTTGATATTGATATGACAACAGTAGTGTAGGGATGTCTATCGTTGCTTTTCAGCTGCCTTTTCATCATGTTTTTGGTTTAAAGTTGAATTTGTTTTTTCTGGACAAATAGCCACTTCAATCAGTAATTTAGAAATGATGACAAAGTGGAGGGAAAACCAATAATACCAATAATAGAACAGCTAGAACAATCTGGTAAGTTCAGAAAATTACATCATTTTACTGTAATACCTTTAAAACCACTAAAAGGACACTTATACCATGTCAGGAAATTACAATATCTCATGTCTCATATCACAATATCGATATAATATAATATATAATTTGGACTTACAACCAGTTTTGTCTCTGATGAAATTCAAGATCCTACTCCTCACCTTCAAATCTCTCCATAACCTGGCTCTCGTTTACCTCAGTGAACTCCTGACTCCCTAATCTCTCCCTCTCTGTACTCTCACATCCTCCGACTGCAACCTCCTCACCGTCCCACGCACCAAACTGTCAATCTTGGGCGCTGTGGCCTCCAAACTCTGCGATTCTCTCCCTCAATCCCTCCCCGACTGCCTTTCCTGATCTGTTTTGTTTGATGTTGATTTTTTTTTTCTCTGTAAAGCATCCTTGGGTTTGTGAAAGGTACTATATAACTGTAACTTATCATTATTACTATCGATATATATATATATAACCCAGCCTTATACTGTAGTGACAGAAACCTCCTGGCTCACCCAGCTCAGTGACCTGTCTGTCGAAGGGGCAGCGGACCGCTCGTCCATGTAGGGGCAACCGGGTAAGACAGTCATGGCACACCGTGTGACCGCACAGCAGAAGACGAGGGACTTTATCTCCTTGGAGAGAGAAGACGTCCTCGCACACGCCGCACTCCAGTACCTGTGAATGAAAGTACGACAATATGATGAGCTGCTGGACAACCTCTCTCTCTCTCTATGTGTGTGTGTGTGTGTGTGTGTGTGTGTGTGTAGAGAGAAATGTGAAGTCAGAGTGAAGGATTATTTAATAGCTCGCATCAATTTCACAATTTCTAGTCTGCAGAGTCTCAGAGAGTCATCGTATCTCAGCGTGAGATAATCAGCTTTACTCGTACAGTTTGCTGTGAGGGAATTCGCTAATATCTTGGCTATTAAAACGGGTCAAACACCTTAGCTTTCACATTTTTTCAACCAGTCGCTGCAGCTCTGTGCTCTGCGATCCTCTGCCTGTTTCAAAATCCTCCAGCAGCACAGTCCCTGTCCTCAAAAAGCAGAGGATTACAGAGTGTGGCGACTGCAGGCCCGTCGCTCTGACCCCTGTGACAGTGAAGGTTCTTTTTTTGAGAGGCTCATCCTGTCCCACCTGAAATAAATCGCTGACCCCCAGCTGGACTCCATGCTGGGGGTCCATACTGGGCTAACAGGTCTGTGGATGACACAGGCGTCAAGCATCTGGGCAGCTGGCGAGCTTGCGTCAGGACTTCAGCTCTACATTTAACACGATTGTGTCACAGCTCCTTCACATCAAGCTCTCCCAGCTGCCTGAGCCTCTTTGTCTGTGGATCACTAACTTCCTGATGGACAGGGAGCAGGGAACTGGGAAAGCCCCTTCCTAAAACACCACAGGGCTGCATGCCTGCCTTCCTTCCTCCTCCTCCTCCTCCTCCTCCTCCTCCTCCTTCTCTACTGTCTGTACACAAGTGACTGCACCTCCACAGGCTCCTCTGAAAAGCTCCTCAAGCTCACAGATGACACAACGGTCAGTGGTCTGATCTAGGGCAGAGGGGGGACAGGAAGTGGCGCGGCTAACATCCTGCTGGTGCTGGAACAGCCTGGAGGTAAACACCAACAAGACAACAGAGTTCATAATAGACTTCAGGAGCACACACGTACCCTCCTCTCTCCCTCTCCCCCCTCTCTCCCTCTCCCTCTCCCCCCTCTCTCCCTCTCCCTCTCCCTCTCCCTCTCCCTGAGTCACAGCTGTGAAGTCATTTAACTTTCTTGGCATCATTATCTCCAAGCAACTTAAATGGGACATCAACATAAGCTGTATAACAGGGCTGGGTATCATTTAAATACATTAAAATACCCTTAAAGTGATACCCATACCAACTGAGTACTTCATTCGATACCCAAGGCATTAAATTGAAGAACACTTGTGTTGATTAGCTGTGAGGAAGACCACACAACTAGTCATATTTCCTAGCTCTGGGTGCAAAAAGGATGGTTTGCAGGTATCGACATTCAGAGGCTTCAACATCATCCGCTCAGCTGAGAAGATCATCAGCTGTAAAAAACCCCCTCCTCTAAAATCAATCAGCTGCACTCCTTCAGGGGCAGAAGTGTGCAAGCAAGATCATCTCCGACCCCCTCCCAAGCTAGACTCAGACTCTGTCAACAACTTCTCCCCTCAGGAAAGAGATGACCCAGCTTCTAACCTGTTATGCTATCAAACTGGACTTTTACATCTCACATCCCCCATTTAATCCCTGCACTAGTCACATTTATATATATAAAAACATTTAATTAAACTGGACTTGCATTCAACCTGCACAATTTTAATTATTCCTTGCACATGTTTGTCACTTTCATACATTGCATACACTTCATTTCTTTGTCCATATTTGCTTTGTGCACTTATATTATAATTCAATTCTGTGCATAGATTTTAAATGTTTGATTTAATTTAAATATGACATTGGCAGTGTCATTATTAATTGCCACTTTACTTTTATTTGACACATTGTTTTGTATGCTGCATGCTGATAAAAAACTGATTGTGATTCTGACCTTGACTGTCAGTATTTCAGATGGTAAACACTGCTTAGTTCCTGCTGCTCATTGTGATCATTCAGGCTAATATTATATCTATTTATCAGTATTTTTTAGAGAAGTGCATGCAAAGTGCGCAGCCACTTTTAATAAATGGTCATGTATATAAAGCGATGAGGCTGCAGACAGTGAAGCTAAATGGCATCTTGCAGCCTGAACTAGCGACAGTGAACCATCAGGCGCTCCTGCAGGCAAAACACCAGCAGTGGGTGTTTTAATGCATACATTTAGCACAGAGGATAAACAAATAAGCATGCATAATCATCTACTTTTTTCCCCACAACATAGCTATCATCGGATTTGTATGCCTGTGTTTGCCAGCTGACGCCAACGCAGCAGCTTTCACCCCTCAAAAAACACAAGCCACGAAGGCAAAGCCAAAGCTGTCCATCTTTGCGTGTGAAAAACTACAAAACAAGCTAAATCACCAGGAGGAGAAACTAGATGTTTAATTTTTTTAGAGTCATTATAACAACCTTAACCGTGTTTCCGCTGGCCCCTCTCCCGTGTCGGATGCACGGCTCCATCGTCGCTACGGCTCCCTGCTTGTTTATTCCTGCTGCGGCCATTCTCAGACGACAGCGGAGCCGAGGTCACTGCGCAGGCGCAAGATAGAGAGCGAAATCCCCCTCACGCACTTCCTGTTTCGTTTTTTTTAAACGTCGTTGTTTTGAAACAATAACAACGCCGTTATTTCGTCTTTTTTGTTGACTTAATAAGTTGAAATTAATTATCGTGGTATAATTATAAGTTTCTAAATGCGATACTCGTCTTATTACACTATTTAAAGGCGTCGCTTCTCAAATTTAGCAAGAAAAAATGCGATTTCTACTACTTCCTCCTCTACAGCGCATGCGCAGTGTCACAAACTCTTTTTTTAACCTATCCAACTTTGTACATAAACAATCAAACAAAACAAAACATACTTATCTTATCAATAAAAATTTCAGTTTTATCTCATATTTGTGTATATGCATGTATATTGATATGCAGTATGTTTGTATATATGTGTATGTGTGTATACATGATAGATTAGTATAGTATTGTGTCTGTAGGGTGGATTAGGGTAATGTGGGACATTTTTTGCAATTCTGACTTGTTTACTATATTTACATATGAATCCAATACATTATATTAACACCGACTAGCATTATGAAATCCCTGAGATGTTTCCTTGTTAAATCAGAAGACAATTTTTAGATATTACTCAAAAGGAAAATAGCACGTATATTAATGTTCCTTGTGTCAAATTGTTTCAGAATTGGTAGATTTTGTTATCTGGGACACTATTTTTTGGGCTTAGAAATACTTTATTTATACAAAGCTGCCGTATCTTTTTTTTTTCTCATAAATTTGTGAGTTTTTTGCTCATAAATAAATCCAATTGTTGAATGAGTTTGAGGAAAAGTGGAAGGAAACCAGATAACTAGAATAAACCAGCCACCAGTGACAACACACAAACTCAGAGACGCTCAGGAGCAGAACTCGAACTCGAGCTGCGAGGAAACACTTGACCACTGAGACGACCCTGAGAGCTCAAATTGAGACAAGACTGAAACTTTTTACTGTGATTATCTTGAAGGAAAAAAGACACTTTTCCCCAGAAACAGGAGGCGATGTATTCTTCATCAGCTGGTTTCTCTAAATTAACAAAGGCCTGCAAAAATCTCTGCACCAGGTGGGGAAACGGCCAACCAGAGATGGCACTTTTGAGGAAACTGCTAAGAACAAACTATGGAGCCATATGTTCTTCCCTGTGTTGTCCTGTGCTAATGGACTCTGTCTGTGCCATAGACTGTTGTAAAGCCAGTGTTGGTTCAGTCAGATTGGCTGGCAGCCTGGGTTTTCTGCCACCAGTCAATCAGAGCCAAGAAGCAGCAGACTGCCTTCCTCCTGATGGCATTTAGGATGATCCCTGGCATTACAGCCCCATATATATATGTAGCAGTAGATTGTGTGGTGGAGCTCTTTGGTGACCACAACAAGGTTTGTGCCAGAAAGAATTTTATATCTGGGAAATTCACAAAGCTCATTCCTGCCTTTTTCTTTCTTTTTGACTCCATCCTCTGCCAGAAGCAGAGAGTCGATGCCAGCAATGAGAGACTGCATGGACTGGCAGCTTTCAGCTTCGGACTCGTGGTGGAATTTTGTTTTCACTTGAGCCACGATGTGATGGATGAATTCATGGATGAGGCGCTTTGCAATGAAGGTCCTTATCATGCTGCCAGCTGCTTTCAGACACATTTTATCCTTATGTTTGGATTCTTGCCTTGAAGTCTTGACCTCACTGGAGATTATTAGATTTAAAGATTATATTAGTTTGATATGAGTGTATAGCTTTTCACACTTAATGTTAATCCAGAGATAGCCTAAACCCAGGGCTATATGATTCACACTAGTGCGATTAAATGTCTGTTGAAACACACAACTAACACACAACAACTCCTCCCAACACACACACACACACACACACACACACACACACACACACACACACACACACACACACACACACACACAGACACACCCTGGGACTCAGTGTGAAATATATGCTGCTACTGCTGCACTTTACTTTTTATATTTATTTATCTGTATTATATACGTATTTATATTTTTATATACATATATGTCTATGTTTATTTACAGATGGATGGGATGGGAATGCTAAACATTACTGTATTTTATGTGCAATGACAATAGAGTATGTATGTATCTATCTATCTATCTATCTATCTATCTATCTATCTGCCTGCCTGCCTGCCTGCCTGCCTCTCTCTCTCTCTCTCTCTCTCTCTCTCTCTCTCTCTCTCTCTCTCTCTCTCTCTCTCTCTCTCTCTCTCTCTCTATCTATCTATCTATCTATCTATCTATCTTAACATCTGCATGTATTAATATCTATTGATTGAGATGTAGAAAGCGGGAAGAAATGTCATGATAGTAAACAAAATGCAAGACGAAGATAACTTTAAAAGTGCATTTAAATTGGTATGCTTTTAAAAAAACCAACCTTTATAATATATATACACGTTAATAAATACTTAAATACATTTAACCATGTAGATAGATATATTGTCATTATTTACATTTAATTACAAATTTAGGATCTGTGTTTTCCTTCCACTACTTCATGCAAACCTACTTTAATTGTATGATGACTACATATCCCATAAGGCAGCGCGGTTTGTCTGACGGCGATGACGTAATTTTTTAGCGCGCCTCACCTGCACAAAGCTATAGAGAGTGTTGTGATCATCTGTAGCTGCTCTGCACGCTTTCTACCTCTAATTTAACAGCTGGTAAGTATTTTAACACTTTCTTTCAGCTGTAGTTTGGTGTGTTTGTCAGTTTTTGATTAATATTTGGAGACAAAGCGAAATAAACAACCCTGTGTTTTCATTCAGGGCGTGTAGCAGAACTCACTGTTGGAGAATGTTTGATTCATTATTTCCTCTTTATTCGTCTTTTTTCTATTCATCCTTCCCCTTCCCCTATCAGTGATGTCTCAGCAGCCCCAGCAGACCCTCCCCACCGCCCCGGACTCCCCAGCCCTGGTGGTCTCTGGTAATGTGCAGAAATATGCCATCAAGAAGAAGAAGGTGCTCAGTGCTGAAGAGAGTGAGCTGTTTGAGCTGACCCAGGCTGCAGGCATCACTGTGGACCAGGAAGTCTTCAAGTGAGTGTTATCATGATGGAGATGATTATAACTTTTATTCCTTCTCTTCTTTATTGTGCAAACATGCATGCAAGGGACACACAAAACAATTTGAATTCCATTTCCTGTATTTTATCATACATTTAGGGACTATGTTGATGCAAAATCCAGGAAATAATGAAGTTGGTCATTAAGATATATTGTGCCAGAAAGTATAATAGCACCTATCTAGACTGGTCAAATCTGAACTGGAGGCCAAAGTCTCTTTAACCCTCCTGTTGTCCTCCAGTCAAGGAAGGAAGGAAGGGAGGGAGAAGGAAGGAAAGGAGGGAGGAAGAAGGAAGGAAAGGAGGGAAGAAAGAAGGAAGGAGGGAGGGAGGGAAGGAAGGGAAGGAGGGAGAGGAGGGAGGAAGGAGGGAAAGAAGAAGGACGAAGGAAGGAAAGGAGGGAGGAAAGAAGAATGGAAAGGAGCGAGGGAAGGAAGAAGGAAGGAAGGAGGGAGGAAAGAAAGAGAGAAGGAGGTAAGGAAGGAAAGAAGGAAGGGAAGGAGGGAGGAAAGAAAGAAGGAACAATTTGACCCGGGAGGACGATGCGAGGGTTAAAACACAGTGTCAGAATTGTGAAAGCTTTATTCTGTTTGTGAAAATGCAATGAAGGCAGATTTCACATTTGTTTTCATATGTAGACCACTTTAGACTATACAGGAATAGATGAAAAAAAGTATCGATGACGCCATGCAGTTAAAAATACAAAATAAATTCATTTGAAAATGGGGGGGACACAAACAGGATTTTGGAAAGTGGGGGGCACATTAGAATATTTAATCATGATTAATATAAAAACTATCTTAAGTTTATTCTTGCAAATCAGCAGGCAGCCTAGTTCTGTACATGAGGAGCTTAATATTCACTAAAAGCTGTGTCGCCTTTAAGATTCAACTCTTGGATTTTGGTTTTGTTGATTTAAAGTGGAAGCAAGTCAAGTCAGGTTGATGTATATTAACAAAAATAAATGAAAAGACATAAAACATGAGTAAAACATATTAATAATAATAGCCATGCAATAAAAAGTAATGAAAATAAGAAATTAAAACAAGTAGGTAAAGTCGACATCTTACTAGGTGACAAAGGTCAAGGAGAAGAGATAGGTTTTAAGAAGTGATTTAAAAACAGACAGAGTAGAGGCCTGCACCATTAAATATAAAAAACCTTAAAAATCCAAGTAAATGTAATGATAACCAGCAGAAACCTTGATTTTAAACACTCTCCTTTTATTTTCCCTCCCAGGATCATAGTGGACCTATTGAAGATGAACGTGGCTCCTCAGGCCGTCTTCCAGACTCTGAAGGCCATGTGTGCGGGTCAGAGGGTCGTTGAAAGCAGCGTCGGGGAATCTTCAACTGCTTCCCACCCAACCAGTAGTACCACAGCACCGACAGAGCCCAGAGGTTAGTGACTGGACACAGAGTGGTGACATCATTGAAAAGAGAAAAAAATTGACAATCACAAGTTGTTTTCATTTGAAAGAAAACCACTTCCTCTTTAATTTAGTACCAATTATGTGTATGTAATGATCACTATAAACCTGCACTCTCTTTATTCTTCCCTCTAGATGACATTATTTATGTTATGATCAGAATATGTGACCCACAATGTTTCTCTTTGTCTGCTTCCTGAGTCAACATTCAGTCTGACAATAAAATAAAACAAACAAACAGATCCTTCACTGCTTAACGCTCAGCTTTCAAAATAAAAGAGAAAATGTCCCACACTTCAACCCACACAGCAAAAAGTCTTAAGAACAAACGGTCGTCAAACTTGGTGAAAAAGCGGGGAGGTTGCTATGGTTGCGAGGGCTGGATCTCGAGGACATTGGGCAATCAACCTGTCAATCAGGACGTAGCCACGCCCTAATGCATACCCTGCTTTATCGTCAAATATAAAATCAGGGAGGCCAAAATGTCCCAAATGAACATCATACTGCATTGAAGAAGGCTTTAAACTAGCGATTGAGACCATAAACACATTTTGAAAATGTTTACTGAGGTTAGAAATCAAGTGAGAAGTTGGTGAATTCTCCATTGACTTGTATTGAGACTGTCGCCCCCTGGTGGCCTTTTGATAGAATGCAGTTCTAAGTTACTTCCGCATTGGCCTCATTTCAGAGGACCAGAACTCCCCGCCTGCTTAAAACTAAAAAAAAGTGACCTCCCAATGTCTCCATGATGGCGGCAGCAGATCATTTATAAGCAGACATACTCTCTTAAGTTTCATAAAGAGTTTATAGCACACTGTAATGTAGTTATAAGCAGATATAAGGACACTATAAAGACATATTTTACTATTACAAGCTTTATTTACTACGTCATCATATCTGCTGATCATATTCTCAATTAATCAGTGAATAGTTTTCTGTATAGAACATAAAAGAAAAGAGTGAAAATGTCTGTCACAGTTTTCTAAAATTCACAGTAACATTTCACATTTGTCTGATTTGTTTGACCAACTCTCTAAAAATACTCAGTTTATTATTATTATTATTATTATTATTATTATTATTATTATTATATAAGACGAAGAAAAGCAAACCAATAACTGGCTTGAACAGAGGAATTTGATGTCTTTTGATTTAAAACAAGACTGAAATTGATAATATATGTTATTTCTCTGTTGATTTATAGACTAATTAATAATGATGATGATGATGATAATAATAATTAATAATAATAATGATGATAATAATACATTTAATTTGTATTGCACTTTACATTTCAACAATCTCAAAGTGCCACAGAGCAGAAAATAAAAGAAAAAGAAAAGGTTAAAAGAGAACATATAAAAGACACTTATCAAAATGCTTTAGTAAAAAGATAAGTTGTTTCAGCTCTATATTCTCTATCTGTTTATTTATTTATTTATTTGCTGTTTAGATACTTGGACCTTCACCAGTTCATTACAGTGTGTTATAAACCATTAACTGTTAATATAAATGTTAAATAAAGGCAGTTATAGTAAAGTGTTGCTAAAATAACAAAACACTGTTTAATATCTGAGAAAGACACAACACCGTGTGTGTGTGTGTGTGTGTGTGTGTGTGTGTGTGTGTGTGTGTGTGTGTGTGTGTGTGTGTGTGTGTGTGTGTGTGTGTGTGTGTGTGTGTGTGTGTGTGTGTGTGTGTGTGTGTGTGTGTGTGTGTGTGTCTTATCTACTGAGTAAAGAGCTCAAGGTCTACACATCACAAACTTTCAGGGGGAGGGGAGAGGGGAGGAAGGAAAAGGGGAAGGAAAGGAGGGAGGAAGGAAAAGGGGAAGGGAGGAAGGACAGAAGGAAGGAAAGAAAAAGAAAAGGAGGAAGGACAGACAGAAGGAAGGAAAGGAGGAAAGAAGGAACGGTCAAAACAGACGGGGTCAATTTGACCCGGGAGGACGACAGGAAGGTTCAAATCTGAGAAAGACAACACTACCTGTGTGTGTCTTTGTGTGTGTCTCTGTGTGTGTGTGTCTCTGTGTGTGTGTGTGTGTGTGTGTGTGTGTGTGTGTGTCTCTCTCTCTTCTACTGAATAAAGTGTAAAGAGCTCAAGGTCTACACATCACAAACTTTCAGCTTTTTTATTTTTTTTGTTACCAAAGAGTCAAAAAAAGGTCACAACTTCTCTGAAACGTTTCTATGACTGAGTTTACTCTCATTATTCTCTCTGTGCTCTTCTCACCTCCTCCCTCTTCTTCTTCTTCTTCTTCTTCTTCTTTTTATTTTTTTCTCCTAACATTTTGAAACATCCACATTCCTCCACTTAAGTACTGTACATACTGTAGTAGAGGCTCCTGCTCTGCTCTCTGCTCCTCCTAATCCCTCCTCACTATCTAAACTCCCTCTTCACTCTCACACACAGGGAGCTTTCTCTACTTAGATGGAGGTGAACTGAAGACCAAGGATATATATATAAACACACATATACAGTAGAGCAGGGGTGTCAAACATGCGGCCCGCGGGCCAAATACGGGCCGTCGAGGGGTGCGATCCGGCCCACTTGCCATCCAGTGCCCTTTTCCTTCCTTCCATCTGTCCTTCCTACCTTCCTTTTTTCCTTTCTTTGTTCCTTCCTTTCTTCCTTCTGTCCTTTCTTCCTTTCTTCCTTCTGTCCTTCCTTTCTTCCTTCTATCTGTCCTTCCTTCCTTCCTTTCTTCCTTCCTTTCTTCCTTCCTTTCTTCCTTCTGTCCTTTCTTCCTTTCTTCCATCTGTCCTTCCTTCTGTCCTTCCTTCCTTTCTTCCTTCTGTCCTTCCTTCCATCTGTCCTTCCTTCCTTTCTTCCTTCTGTCCATCCTTCCATCTGTCCTTCTTCCTTTCTTCCTTCTGTCCTTCCTTCCTTTCTTCCTTCTGTCCTTCCTTCCTTTCTTCCTTCTGTCCTTTCTTCCTTTCTTCCTTCTGTCCTTTCTTCCTTCCTTCCATCTGTCCTTCCTTCCTTCCTTCCTTCCTTCCATCTGTCCTTCCTTCCTTCCTTTCTTCCTTCCTTCCTTACATCTGTCCTTCCTTCCTTTCTTCCTTCCTTTCTTCCTTCTGTCCTTCCTTACTTCCATCTGCCTTCCTTCCTTTCTCCCTTCCTTCCTTCTGTCTGTCCGTCCTTCACTATCTCTCTTTCCTACCTTTCTTCCCTCCTTCCTTTTGCCTGTTTTTCCTTCCTTCCCTTCTTATTTCCTTCCTTCCTTCCTTCCTTCCTTCCTTACCTCTTTCCCTCCCTCTTTTTAATGATCCGGCCCACATGAGATCAAATTGGTCTGTATGTGGCCCTTGAATGAAAATGAGTTTGACACCCCTTCAGTAGATCTTCTCTCTGTGTATGCTGTGGTGCTTTTTCTAATTTCTTTTCTACCTTCCTTGAAATCTTTTCTTTTTTTTTTTTTTTTTTTTCTGTGCCTGTTGTTTCCTGAAGAAGAGGACTCTTTGGTTTCTGGAAAGAGCCCTAAGCTTCCTGCAGCTCCCCCCGCAGCGTCTGGCCCCAGAGCTACAAGGGTCAACACTAAGATTGTTGTCTACGGCCCCCAAGACGCTAGCTCTCCTCACTCTCAAGGTCCCAC